>NW_020948983.1:40031247-40200544 GCF_900497805.2 Vombatus ursinus | reverse complement strand
TGTATGTTTCTTTTATATCTATACTTCTTTTTTAGAGATCTGAATTTGGTTTTATTGAAAATGTGGCATCTGAAAAATTCAGATTATTCTTTAGTATTGGTCACTTGGTATATAGGGGCAGCTGGGTGGCACGGTAGAATGCCTTGGAGTCATGAGAACCTGAGTTTAAATCCTGCCTCAGACATAGTTATGTGAGCAAGTCATCTAACCTCTCTCAGCTTCAATTTCTTCATCTATTAAGGGGGGGTTTATAATTGCAGCTACCTCACAGGTTTGTTATGAGGATAAAATGAGATTAAAATATATAAAGTACTTCACAAATCTTAAAAGCATACAATTGTAACATATTAGCTAATATTTCTGATTTAACTCAGTTCCCCTAAATCAACTGCTAGAATCTAAAGTATACATAGGTACAATATTCAGGTTATCAATCATCTGTGAAATGGACCAGTAGGAAATTGCCTGTGGCTAGACTACACAACAAGTTATTTAATTCCACTGAAAATTATTTCCCCCATATATAAAATAGGAATAATAAGTCCTATAGTAAAGTATGTTATCAAGGAAATGTATGATTAAGAAAGAAGATGGCCTCATTGCATGACAAGCATTATGAACACAGCCCCATGTGCTCCATTGACATGCTTGTACTGTCAAGAAAAAGAGAAAGAAGGCTCTAACATATAAGTAGGTTTCCTGTGCCAAAATTGCGAAAGGACATGGACAAGAGTTCCTGAGGATAGACAGGGATTGAAAAGCTGTGATTGTCATTGTTAAAGGAATGTTACTGTCAGTGAGATCACAGATGTATTTGACTATTAACAGAGAAGCGTTGTAATGGTCAAAGGCCAACTTCCAGCAGCTAGGCAGTGAAGTGAATAGAGTGTTTGAGTGTGAAGTTCAGAAGACCTGAGTAAATCTTGCTTTAGACACTTACTCTGAACTCTCTCAGCCTCAATATCCTCATCTATAAAATGAAGATGATAATTGCACCTATCTTCTACGGTTGTTGTGAAAAGCAAATGCGATAGCAAATACAAAGTGCTTTCAAACCTTTAAGATGTATACTAATGCTAACTATTTTGTTTTTATGAGATTGATGTATATAAAACAGGGCTTTATAAACCATAAAGCATTGTATCTGTATTAGTTATGATCAATATCACTCATTAATTCATTAGGTTAATGACTTTCAAGTCCATCTCATTCAGAAAACATTTATTAGATATCTTCTTTAAGACTGTGTTTGATGCTGAATCATTGAGTTGGAAGGAAACTTAGAAATCGGAAGAACATGGATTTGGACTTCAGAAGTCCTCTAGTACAGTTTCATTGTGCAGATGAAGCCTCAAAAAATTTAAAAAAATGAAAACAACAACAACAACAACAACTTGCCTAACATTCTAGTACACCTGGGATTTAATCCCTGATCATCAGACTCCAAATCCAGTTATCTTCACCTAACTTCCTTATTTTTCTAATAAGGAAAACTAAGGCACAAAGATGTAATTTGTCCAAGGTCACACAACTTGTTATTGATAAAACCAACAATGGGACCCAGGTGTCCTAATCCCCAATCTATTTCTGTTATGTCACACAACCGAAATATAGTCCCTGCCTTTAAGGAACTTGCCCATCAATTTGGTGAGACGGAATATGCACATGACAAACTAAAATTAACAGAGTCAAAGCATTATGTTTATCAACTTATATTAATGTTGATCATACACATATAAAGTGGGGCCATAAGATGGAATAGAGATGATCTGGCAAGGCTTAATGGAAGCATGAGTTCTGAGCCAAATCTTGAATAAACTACATAAAATCAAATTGGCTTGCTACAAGGCTACATTTGTGCTAGTTCATGCTTTTCTTAATAGTCCAATGTGTCTGAAGCTATGGGTATTATTAATAGAAATTCCCTGGCAACCCAAATATTGAATCAATTTTCTGTACAGCTCTAAACATGAACTAAACGTTGAATCTCGAAGTTGGAGACCTTCTCCAGCAGGGCTGTCATCACAAAATTCTATTAAAATCTTAATGTCTACTATTGGCCTCTGGAGAGCACAGTGGGCTTTATCAGTGCAGGTTTATATTCTTTTCATCAATAAATGTGTTCCTTAAAAGTTTAGTATAAATCAATTTTGTCAAATGAATCATATTTTCTCATTGACCTACATGGTGATTCCAGAGATGCTTTATTTTCAATTCTGATTGATCTTCAATCCACAAGAGTTTCTAATATTTTTTGCTTTAAGTTTCTCTGTACCCTCCACCTCTCCATTAGGTAATGATCTCTAAATAAGCAGTGAAATACACTAAGGGAGATCTTATTTAGAGAATCCCTGTGGTGAACCCTTTTGCATAGTGCAATGCATTTTTGTAATGTGAAAAATTACACTTTTATTTATTTGTTTCATGAGTTTGGATTTTTAAATACCAAAGGAGTTTTCTTCAAGTGAAGCATACTTGTATTTGATATGAGAGTGAACAAAAACTATTACTATAGGACATGGAAACTTACTTCTCCATGGGTAGTAAGATACTGAATATATATGCAAAGTACACAGCTCTCTGCATAGTGTGACTTGAGAGGTGCTGAGAAGCAGATTTGACACCAAATATATGAGAAATAAAGTTTAAATACATTGCAATGGCATTGATTCCTAGAAAATTACAGGGTTATATGGGTGAGAGAAGGATAAGATATTGAAAAGAAATGGATTCTACCAAAGAGAAATCACACACTTTGCAAGACTTCCCAAGCCACTGCCATTTCAGTCGTTTTTGATACTTTGTGATCCCATTTGGGGTATTCTTGGCAAAGATATTGGAGTGATTTGCCATTTCCTTTGCCTGCTCATTTTACAGATGGGGAAATTGAGGCAAACAGGGTTATATGACTTGCCCAAAGTTATGCAGCTAGTCTGAGGCTGGATTTGAACTCTGGTGTTGCTGACTCTAGCTCCGGTACTCTATCCAATGTACCATCGAGCTGGCATTCTAGTAAATGTTTATCAATTAGCTCTCAAAAAGATTTTTAAAAAAAGCAAGCCTGCCCAACTGTTAAGTTTAATCTACATTATTCTCATTTTTCCCTGCACTTTTTAAAATTTAGACAATTAACAAAACAATATAAATCAAGCCCAGGTCTATAGCGTTTGACAAATTCTGAGGCGTAAATGATCATGATAAAAATTTAAAAATTAGCTTTTGTGAGCTGGTTCAAGCTGGCTCTGGCATACCTCTGGTGCAAGCTTAGTGTTAGTAGGTCATAAAAACTCAAGATTTAAGGAAAAAATGTAATAGTTTAATTCTCAGTTAGGTACTTCTATTAGTATATTGCTGAATTAAGTGTATTTCTGTGCATTCTATGCCAAAATTATGAGAAGACATGGACGAGAGTTACACAGGATGGGCATGCATGGAATAGCTGTGATTGGAACTTAGGGAATGTTGCCATCAATGATCTAACAGATATATTTGAGAATTAACTGAATCACAGAGTTGTGAAGATCAAAGGTCAACTTATGGCAGCTAGGTGGTGGAATGGATAGTGTGTTGAACTTTAGAGTCAGGAAAACTTGAGTTTGAATCTTGCTTCAGATATTTATTCTGATCTCTTTCAGCATACATTTCCTCATCTATAAAATGGGGATAATAATAGCACCTGTTCCCTATTTATTCTGCTCTATCTATCTATTCTGTTAAGAAAGCTGTTTTGTTTAGGGGTCTAAAACACCTTAGGACTTCTAGTTTTCCTTGTGAGTTATTCTTTGTTCAGTCAGTAATACAAGAGAAAATAGTTTATTTTGAGAGTATTAATGATAAATCTCTAAAAATCGTATATTGAGCATTCCATGTGGGAATTATGAACTCTGCTATTTACCTTCTGTAAACATAGAAATATGCTTAATGTTAAGCATCCTTGATTATTTTTCTTCTCAGTATTATCCCCAGTAGTTCGGTAACTCCAAAAACTTACTTTATTATTGATTGAAAAGTTGCATTCCTTGTGAAAAGATGTCTCTTAGTACAATCAGAAGCAGCATAGCATATTGGAAAGATTCTAGAACTTTCTGTCAAGAAAACTTTCTGTCTTGGCTCTGACATTTAGTAGGTGTGTGAATAAGGATAAATTAGTTAATCTTTCTGTAATTCAGTTTCTTCTTAAGCAAAATGAAGATAATAGGTTTGTTCCAAGGATCAAATGAGATAAAATAAATATATAAAGAATGTGCTATAACATATATAGCTATTTTCCCTAATAGAAAAAGGCACTAATCATTTCTGAATTCTGAACTTTTGTGTGTGTGTTTTAGACTCTTTAAAACAAACAAACAAACAAAAATTATTGCCAGGGTTATCTGCCAACAGCAATCTTTTTTGGGCCTTTCAATTTGTTCTTTCTAACATATTATAGGTTCGGCCTCTGGGTGGTGCAGTGGATAGAACACCTGGCCTGGAATCAGCAAGACCTGACTTCAAATTCAGGCTCATACACTTTCTAGCTGTGTGATTCTGGGCAAATCACTTAACTTTGTTTAACTTAGTTTCTTCATCTGTAAAATGAGCTTGAGAAGGAAATGGCAAATCACTAGAGTATCTTCTCCAGGAAAACCTCAAATGGGGTCAGGAAGAGTCAGACTTGATTGAAAATGACTGAACACCACTGAACAACAAAAGAAAGTGATAGAGAACGTGCTAATGTAGCTTAAACTTAGAAGTATGTCATATGTCTAAGAGAGCTGGTTGTTAAACATTTACCAGCACATTCCTGACTGTTGCATTGTAGAGGTTAACATTTAAATAAGCATGCTCCATATCTAAAGGTCTCCTAGATGCCCTCAAAATAGTACTACCACAAACACTGCCATGCAGTCCTCCGGTGGAGGTGGGTTGCCCTCCATGCACTCCTCTGTCTCTCCGTCTTTGTCAGTGAAAATCAAGATAATGATAGAGAAGTGTCTATCAGAACAAGATTTCAATTTCCATTTCATCAAAATTTCCAATGATTTTACTAATTTGTCACATCACAGTCTACTTTGTATTGTTATGAATCTATTTATAATGGAGGAAAACGATAATGGGGATTTTGTGGATTTCAAGCTCAATATGAAGCAATGGTGTGCTCTGGAAGAAAAAAAAAGCTAATGTAATACAAGGTTTCATTAAGAGCTATCTTCTGGTTGTGCCATCCTAGGCTGCTGCCTCTACATTCACCCTGATACAGGGCTGAGTGTTGGAAAATCATTTCATCTAGTTAACCTAAGCCAGCCAACTCTGTTTCGTTGCCATCTTCCTGCCATGCATCTACAGGGATATTCCCATTCCTCTTCCATTTCTTCCACCTATATCAGATCAATACTACCATATCTTTTGGAAAAGGTCTATCAATCAATTGATTGGCTCAACTTACCACCCTTGTGACTCCACCCTTCCCTGACCACCACGTTCCTATATGTGTATTTTCATATTTTGGAATGTAACCTGCATGAGAACAGTAAATCTCTTGTATTTTTATCCCTAATGCTAAGTACAGTCTGACACATAGTTAGTGCTTAATAAGAATTTTTTAATCCATTAATTCATTTAAAAAGTGATATGAGAGTACCATTTTACTCTGCCTTTTTCAGACTTATTTATGTTCATTTGTGGGCACCATATTTTAGGAAGGGCATTGGCATGCTAAATGCTCAAGGTTATCCAGAAAAGAGAGAAGAAAGTGGTTTGAGGACTGGAGATTTTGCATTTTGAGATGTTGTTGAAGATGTGTATTTTAGAAAAGAGAAGGGAAGGGGAAAATCATTTATATATCATTTATTATGTGCCAGGCACTATGCTAATTGTTTTACAAATATTATCTAATTTGATCTTTACAACCACCTTGAAGGGTTGATGCTTTTATTATCTCCATATGGTGAGGAATTCATATAGATCTTGAAATATTTGAAGGCCTCTCAACCCAGATAATAGGGCATACTATGGAGGGCCTAGATTACAGTGTCATAGTAGGCACTTAAACAGTTTAGGGGGCCAAGATGAAAATGCTTTCTGCCATAGGGAAAAGGGGTGGGATGAACAGTGTGAGGGGAGGAGGTCCTAAAAGGTGATCAAAGAGTTTTTAAAAAGTGTTTATTTCCCTAATTTATTTACATTCGATTTGTCCTAATGTTATAGTCAGAGCCACTTACACTATTGTGACATATTTGGATTACAGAGTGTAATATGTTTATGTATGTGTATGTCTTTTGAGAGAGAGAAATTGTTATATATTTGTATATTTTTATGATGTCCAATAGCTAATTGACAAAAACAAATTTTGTGAGCTTTTCCCCATTGACATGCTCCTTCATATTTGAGAAATGACCAAGATTTAATAACTGTAATGCAAAACAATTTTGCCTACATTTCTTTTTCAGTAACTCAGTGATAAATAGACTCCTTAAAATGCAATAACCTCCTTGAGATGAGAATGCGGTATTAGTATTTCTATTTTAGAGATTAGAAAAATGAAGCATGATGGGAATCCAACTTTATTTTCCATTTGGAATCCATTAAAACAGATGACTTTTAACTACCACTTTCAATGTCCCGCATAACAAGATTATATCTATTACTGTGACTGCTCTAATTTTGACTACCTATGTGACTTTAGGCTAATATAGGCTTCCTACCTTCACAAGATTTGGAAGAGAATTAATGGATCATCAACTCTAGACAACTTATTTTACAAATGGGAAACTGAGGATCAGAGAGGTTAATTGACTTATCTGGGGCCCCACAGCACAGTTCATTTATATATAAAATGAGAAGAGGTATCCTGGGTAAATTTCCAACTTTTTTTACACTTAGATTGTATTAATTTGTGATTCTCTCATTTTTCCAAAAGAATGCACATTTAAAATCTTGCTTTTAATTCTCTTCGTGTGTTCTTTGACTTTGCAGTTTTCTTGCTCACAAGGACTACTCATGGCTATTTGAATTGATTCACCTTGGTATCTGAAGGCTTTTTTTTTTGTTTTCCTACAATAGTTGCTGTTTGATAGTGAAATTCTGAAGCTTAATTAGTATGTTTCTTGATGATTTAAACCTGTGTTTTTCAGCTATCAATGGCCTATAGCTTTTATCTATCTATCTATCTATCTATCTATCTATCTATCTATCTATCTATCTATCTATATCTACATGTGTTTTCCTTCTGTGAAAATTGCTTGTATTATATCCTGTAGTATGGCTTTTAGGCTATTTTGTTTATCATGTTTTCTAAGATGTCTGTGATATTTAAGTTAACTCTATATCCTATCATTCATTTTGGTTTATATAGAACACATATGAACTCCTAATGTAATTATCTTTGGTTTTCTATCAAATGTCTTTATGTCTATATTTTAAATTCTAAAAAAATCATAACTCTTGTTTTCAGAGCCTCTACTCTTTTGATAGATTCATCAATTACCTACTATCTTGTTTATTTCATTATTAAGAATTCTTATTTCTACATTAAATTCTGCCCAAATTTTTCTTTTAATTTTTTTCTTTTAACCATTTTCAAAGCTTTTTTTCCTTTACTATGAATGTTTCTTGTATTTCTTTCCATAGTTACACTATATCTAAGGGGCCACAGTACTTGTTCTTTTATTTTCTTTTTCATTGACTGCTTGGGGGCAAAGATAGTCTACAGGAAGTAATATCAATTTATTCCCTTATATTCAGTGTCTTCTACTCCCAGAATAATTCTATCAGTCTTCTCTTCACTATTTGGACATTTTTTTCTTTCCACTGCATCTTCTTTCTTCTACACAGACAACCATGGATGGTTGGCTTCAATATTCTCATCTTGGAGGGAAGAGAGTGTCCAGCTGGATCCCTGGTATGGGTAAATTCCATGAAGAAATGATTGCATCTGGGGCAAATATCCATCCTTTTCTAAAAGAAATATTAAAAAAAATCCTTTCACTCAACCCATATTTGTACTGTATCCTCATTTGAGTTCTGCTTTATTTATTTTCTCTGTTGTAGTGCTGAAGAATTTCAATGCTTTATTCACATTAAGGAATAGATAGGCACGAGGTCATATTGCTTCACTCTTGAGAAAAGACAAAATAGAAACCACCACAACAAAAGTTTATATTTCACACCTTTCAGAGTCAGTTATGCTGTTTGTGGGAGTAGGATGTATGAGATTAGTAGGGTTAACCTGTAACCAAAACTTTTATTATTATTTTAGAAAGTTGTACATTGTGTGGAAGTATTTCCTTTATTCTCTTTTTTCTTGTATTTTTAATTGCTTTGTAAGGTACATCTTTTGGCATTTTGAGGTGATGGAATGGGAGTTTTGCTAAGGAGCAGCCATTCATTCTGTCATCTGGTCTAGCATTTTAAAAATTTTACCTTTTTATACAAGCTGAAGTACATTCATTCACATTCATTTTAATGTTTTATCTTATTTTCTCTTTGTAAAGATAATCTACTTCTTCACTTTGTAAAAAAAATTATTAAATTTCTCCTTTAGTATGCATGTATATATTATATAATTTAGACATTTGTATATAGACATATGTATATATTTACATTTACATATGTGTATATTTACACATACATGGAAGTAAAGAGATTGAGAGCAAATGATCTGAATTTAAAGAACAATTTGCCTAAAGATTAAAAATATATATGCTACATATTCTAAAGTTACAATTAGTACTCATCTATACTCCATTAACCAAGAATATATACATATATGTAATATAAGCTTACATACATATATAATATAATGTATGCTTATGTACTATATATATAATATAAACCTGTATACACATATATAATCTTCTAAAATATTTAAAATATATAATCTTCTAAAATATTTTATTAAAGAGGATTTGAAAATTCAAAATGATTAGATAGGTATCCTATTCTTGAAGATGCTCACTTTTCCTTTTTTCCATATGATCCTGCGTGGGAGACCCTGCAGGCACTACATTTCAAATTATATAAAATTACAATCTTAGCAAGATCTCATTCTGTGGGCTTACATACCATTTCTTGAGGGTTTAAGATGGGACCCTGACTGGAAGGAAATTTTATACCCTCTGAAAAAAAAAAACATGCTTTTTTCAATAAGATGCTATGGCTGATGTTTTCTCCATACTCCATTTCTTTCCTCTCCCAAAAGCTCCTGGAATATTTTTATATTTGACAATATGTATTCGATTATCAGTATCTCTTCATTAAAATAGATTTACTACCTGCTTCAAAACTAAACAGAACTCATAACTTAACCTTAGTTTAAAACCAGCTTACTTACTCCTTGTGTATTCATCCACCGACTTCATAAACTAGACAGCTGCTAAGACTCTGAATGTTATGAATGTTTTCAGCTAGTGTCTTCAAAATAAGCTGACAATTTCTGATATTGCCAAACCCATTACCTTCCTTGCTAATGAACTTCAATCTGGAACTTCATGATAATTCCCTGAACTTTATGCCTTTGGTTTATTTCATCCAAATATTTTATACTCTTTCTGGACCAGAGTGCGTTTCTCATTGGAAAGCTTTGCTTCAGGACACCTTTTCTACAATTCTCCTTTGTTTGTTTCACAATATCTTATTCATACTTCAGAACCATGACAATATTTTGTATTTCCTATAATAGAATGCAATTTTGGTCACAAAGTATAATTTAGTTTCAAACGGCAGTCAGCAATTATATTGCCAATTAGACCAACGTATGCTTTACAGGAAAATATGAAAAATCATTGGAACAGATACACAACACAGAGAGAAGCTGCTGGGCTAAAATAAATGTAATTGATGCATCCTTCAGTCTTCAGCATTGATTATTATTTATTATTGCAAACTCTTCAAAACAGAATGATTGGATGTCAACATGTTATCCAGGGAAGCGTACAATTGAAGAAAGTATTACTTGCATAGATTGTTTCATAAAATTTGTTTACTGAGTTTGGAGATGACCTTTCATTTCAAAGGGTTTTGAATAATAAAGTGAACAAAGACAATTTGAATTTTTTTTTATTTTTAATACTTTACTTTTATAATTTTAGTAGACTTCCATGAAAATAGAGGGCTACATTGATAGTTAAAGTATCCAAGTTTTGTAAGGCAGCAAGATGAGGTTTACCAGAACTTACCTGGAGGCAGGGTGGTCATAGACCCAGGGTCACTTTTACTAAGCATAACTAGCTGACTTTGAAAGCTCCTCCTGCAAACTAATGATCAGTGGCACCAACTTATATTCATCTAATTTTTAAGCCTTGATGTGACATATGAAATAAGAAGAAAAGAACAGCAAAAATCAATGCATCTAAATAGTCTGCTTCAAAACTTACCTGTCACTAGGCTTAACTCAGAAATTGGTCAGAATCTCAGATCTGATAAATTTTTGTTCTTTTTAGCCCTAGCTTTTTTTTTTTTAAAGCAGCTACTGTGATAAAAGGCAAAAACATATACTTGGCAGGCATTGAGGAGAACATGGTTATGGGGAGCAAATTATTTTTATAATGAATTAAATATCATTTAAAACTAAAAGATGCTGTCTGCTCCTATATCTGACCTTGGCCGCCTCTATAATATAACACCCATGTTTATAGCACTGGCTACTCTCATTTAATCATGATCGCTCGCAAAATGCATTAACTAAAGAGTTGTATTTTTCCTTAGATATAAATTAAGTTCAGAATTAAATATAACTTTTATTAAAAAAAACACTATTTAGTCTTGGGGGAATGTATGCCCTTAGTGACAGCATTAGAGTAGTACGAAAATACTTTAAAATATTAGGTTGAATTTTCAAAATAAGTTTTTAGTACAAAATTTGCATAGAATGCTAGTAGAACTTATAAATTTCTAAATTATTGCCTCTTATATGCTTCCTGTTGAAAGAATTTCATTTCCTGGTTTTTTTTAAATTTTTAACATTTAGGGAAGATTAAAGGAAAACATATGTTAAAGCAGTCTCCAAAGAGAGTGTCTTTTAAAATGGAGAGTGAAAAGTTTACTCATATTTCATAGAATATGAAGTTGCTCAAAAATTAACCTTTTTATCTGATTAAAAATCACCTCATACGTTTGCTACTTAAAAACCCTAACAATTATTTCTGTCATAAACTAAAAAGTGTATCGTAAACTTAACATAGGCACTTTAAAATATAGCAATTGTCCTATGCTTACAAAATGACATTTGGAAGTTAATACTTTTTAGTAGAAAATTAGTAAGTCATTTGAAGGTTTAAACAAAGTAGTAAAAGCTATTAGAAAATACATAGATAGACTTTCTTTTCAAAAGGGAATTTGCCTTTAAGAAGATATTTCAGTCTTCTGACATCCTAAAATCCCACTCGTCAAAGTTAATTGTTTTTATTTTTCTGACATTCTTTATCAGATATTTTCCATGGACTTTATCAAGGTATTCAGTTCAGAAGATGCTTTTAATAGTTTAATAGCTTGATTAATAGGCATCAATCTGTACAAGAATAGCAGTAAATGAATGAAGGAGGTGGACAGGCAATTCATTTTTGCTTTATTAAATGTTCTCTGAAAATGTTTCAAAGTTCTCAGTATTCTCTCAAACAACTCTACCGAATTTTAATAGTGCGATAATATTAAATAAACTTTAAAACCAGTAGGAGGGTATGATCTTAGAATATGACTATGTAGGTAGGGGAAATGTTTGGGTTGTGACTCTGGGATTTCAGCCCCCAGAATCATAGGTGGTAGAAACGAAAATGTGACCCTCTGTCTGGGAAGCGAAGGGCAGCAGCTGCACTCCTCACTAACAATCTCCTTCCTGCTGATTTTTGAGGACCAAAGATTAGAGCCTCTCCAAAGTGGCAATAGTTGCAAACTTGGAATCTAACTAATAGAGGGCATCATTGCCATGTACTATGGTCCTGCAACTTTCACGAAACTTAAGTACTGATTAAGACATTAAAGATAACCAAATTAATATTTTTCCCTTCCAACAAGTTTTTTTTCTTCCCATAGTGAAAAAGAGAACTGGGATTGGAGAGGGGAAATTTTCTCTTACCTTAGAAGAGAAAAAAGTAGCTAAAGCTGATGACATTTCTTGATCAATTTCCTTTTCTGTGTTACTTCTTTTAACTTCTTAAAAAAATGTCACTGAAAGAATTTTTTTATTAATTAAATCCACGGAAAATAAATCTATGAACAAAGTTACATAAGAATGCACCTTTGTTATAAAGTTCATGTATTAATCAGCTGCAACCATACTCAAAGCACATCAAAAGTTAAATATTACTTAAACAGTCAATCCTGTATTTAAAAATCAGTGGGAAAAAAGAGCATAGTGACTCATACTATTGGAAATAAGTACATGTCATATGCATATTAATTAAAATTAAGGTATTTGAATTCTTAAGAATCACAAAAGACTGCATACCTATGAAATGTAATGTAGAAAATAAATTATTGTTCAATTTTTATGTTATAAAACTGCCATAAATGTATGCCTAAAGAGTGTTCTAAGTGGTTCATGCAAAAAGAAAAGAGAGAGAGACAGAGAGAGAGAGAGAAAGAGAGAGAGAGAGATTTGGTACTCTTTCTTGACATACTGGGGGTCAATTGTGTGAAGCACCATGCCAACAAATGCATCCAATAGCAGTAAATGGGGGTCTTTGTCTTTAAGTTATGAAGAATGTTTATGCATTTGATCTTGACAACCACTGCTCCTGCAGATTTCCTGGCATAAGACAGATGGCAGTGCAACCAAGCTAGAATATAGGCCTTCATTCTTTCCCTCTGGGTCTAACTCCTATTATCCACTTGTAAATTAACCTGTCAATTTATCAATCAACACCATCTTGATTCTCCCCTGTTCCACTGCCCACCATTGCAGTGAATTTGCCTCGTAAATAACTGGGAGCCCCATGTTTGTTAGTATTGTGAATGAGTTTATTATCACTTTGATGACTGCTATGAATCACAAATGCTGCCGAGAGGCTGATAAGAAAAAAGTACATGCACACATTAACAGGGTTGAAACTATTTTAGAGATAAAAGATGGAATAACTGTGATAGCAAATCATTTAAATGGAAAAAATGACTAAAAATTGTATTTTTTACATTGAACAACTCTACTGAGAAAGAGAGAGACAGAGAGAGAGAGACAGAGAGACAGAGAGAGAGAGAGAGAGATGTGAATGGACTAGATTTTTATTTGTAATGTTCAGAAGTGTCTGAACTACTGCACTGGTGGACAGAGGAAGGTTCTCAGAGAATTTCGGTGCAACTGCTTTATTTATGGCCTACTTACAAACTTAAGAAGCTACACACTTTGATTTAACACTACAGTTATCATGAAGTTTTCAGTCAGTCATGAGAACTTCATGAACAAAATTCAAATTTAGTGTTTAAATAGTTTTTAGGAAAATATAAACTGAATAGCAATATCTATTCAAAGTGAATGCATTAGTTTGTAAGATTAGATGCATTAGTTTATAATCTGCTACCTTTTAAAAAACTTTGCCGATTTTAATCTTTCTTTGATCTGACCATGAATAAAAATGAAGCCTAATTGAATTAAAATAGTGCTGTTGCCTAAAATTTTATGAAAGAACAAATTTTCAGTTCTAAAGTCCTCCATAAATGCTATATATTTACCTGTTTTCAGTTTCAAATTATGTGGTCAATAATTTTTCACTTACATTTTCCCTACATTCCTGTTCATGTTTAAACAGTTGAAATAAATAGTATTTTCTTAAAATAAAAGCATAGAATGTTGTATCATACATACATTATGATTGTATGTAGTAGCTTATTATGTAAATTATATACTTAGATTAATAATTTATACATATTGAGGTTTTATATCCAAAATGAATATTAAAAGTTTATATTTATGCCATAGACAAAAGGCAAAACTTCTTAGTTTCAGAGACATTAGTAATATTGGAGGAAATTTTATTTACAGCTTACTTTATTTCAATTGACCTTTGTCTTTTTCATTTACTCACTAGGTATTTTTTTTTAAACTATTTCTCTTTTGAGTTTCTTTTTTATTGGGCAAGTTTAGATATATGCATGGTTCTTTTACCTACACTTATTGCATAGACTATACACTGAGAAAGCATAAATGTAAAATCATTTGTGAAAGAGGAAAAGAAAGTCTTAAATATGTGTTTTTAAGCTTTTTCAGCTTAAATGAATGAATGAATAAATAAAGCAAACTACAGATAAATTTAAAAGATTTTCTGTTGTTACTTTTAAAGAAGCTTACTCAAAGTGTGACAAAATGTAAAGTTCCCAAACTTACATGCCCTGAAACAAATTATTAGTTGTCCTAATAGTTGTTCTGGTATAATCTTAGAACTGTACAAGAAACTGCATGCTTGCTCAACACTGCTCTGCCCAATATATCATTGGTAGGAATGTGATAGAAAAATGAAATTATTTGTTAGAATGCAATTTAGAGAACCTGATAGGTTGTCCATTTTATTCAGTTTATAATTAAGATAGTGTTTAAATCTGAAATGAATTCTATATATGCATGTTCAATAGGCTATAGAGCAACAATAAGAATGGAATCACATCTCATTTTATCATAAATTGTGTAATAAGCGATAAGGTAAAAACTAGGGCTAAAATCCTTCCAGCAAAAATGAGACAGAGCGACCTCAATTGCCCTAATTCATTCTGCTTTTTTTCTTTTTTTTTAAAGTCTCTTCATTTTCTCTCTGTTCACATTATTAGCTTACACATGAGTGCATTATTAGAAAATAACAAAGCCAAACAGAGACTTCGAAGAAGCGGGAGATAGGTTCCCTCGACAGCTGAAAGGTATTCTCATTTCATTTGTTAGGAGTTGCAAAAAATAGTTTTATTGCATGGGAGGGACAATGACCTTTTCCTTTCAACAAGCTTGGTGGTTGGTCTTTTGATGGAAAAACTAGGGGATACAACATCTGGTAATTTGTGTTACCGAGCTTAGCTGAGGTCTTAACGATGTAAGCAGATTATTCTTGAAGAAGAACAAAAAAAATTCCGGAAGACTCAATGGACTATTTAAAGTTATTAGCCAGTGCATTCTAGCACCTCAGCACTCGTCTCTGATTCATTTTCTCTCTAAAGCGGTGTCTTCAGAGTATTTTTTTTAAAGTTCTGCCTCCTCTCATCTCCAGTTGACTTTTTTGGTGGTCCACAGCTGTTCTGCCATGCACACTTTTCTCCATCTCAGCAGAAATGCTTATTTTTCTGATTAATTTTTTTTTCTTCGTAACTTGAGGAAGCTCTGAATAATTCTCATGAGTCTCCTGGGCCAGGAGGCCTGAACACCACAAGGCAACAGCAGCCTGACTAACTTCAATAGCTTTCAAAGAAGAGAGAAAAGTTGAAGGGAGTAAACCATGAAGAAATGCATTCACCCTGACCAGGATTCCACGGGAACAAAGATAGAATAAAATACATTACAAAAATGTCCACATGCACTGCATTAAAATCATCTCCTTCCTCCCTTTCCCCCAAAAAGTTTCTATTCCCCAGATATTGAAAAGAAACTGATAAGGGCACATTTGGTTTTGTGTTTGTCTTCAGAAATTTATGTTTTCCCAAGTAAGAAAAAGTTCAAAAAAGATTTATTGTTTGGGACTTGGAAAGAGATGAGATTTGAGATGATGATAAACTTAACAAAAAAACAATACAAAACAAAACTAGATGATATCTTAGGGTAAGTCAGTGGATAAATAAGTCCAGCAGAAATGAACCTCAAATTAAAAACTTATTTTACCTCATTTACACTAGTGAGAAACTAGCATTACTGTACCTTTAAATTTTACACCCAGGCTGTTCCCAAATGAAAGCAATGAGCACATACGCACACACAGACTGTAACCCACCTGGAAAACTGGGAGGTCTGGGACCAATCAGACCCTCCACCACAACGGGAATCTCATATACACATACAAACAAACAGACTTGCTCAGTGATTAGCACATTGCATTGCAGCTATGAGATGGAGAAAGCAATAACATTACCCACCAATTTTAATCTCTCCCATGGTTACAATCCTTGGTGCCAGTAGCTTGTTTTAGATCACTACTCCCCCAAATTTAAAATTTCACAGAGAGTACAGTGTGTTTTCGCACAAAACAAATGTCTGGGTTAGCTGTTCATATTGAAAAGGAACATCAAACACATTTTAATTTTAGAATAGCTAAACAATGAACAATATGGTTAATGGGATTTTCTGTTAACACTTCCACAAACCATTGTGCATTGATTTCTGCTCATACTTAAGACTAACCATGATTCCTCATGTTATAGTACTTACTGGTGTGTCTTCAAGACTTGGAGGATATTTAGAAATGGGGAAAACCCAGAAGGTTTCTTCTCAATTTGCCACTACAATAATGTTGAAAAAGTTTAATCTTTCACTGCATATATATATGTATATCTTTATATTACATTCTGTTCAATTTTACTTCACCATGTTTTTCTATATATTACAAATGAACCATAGATAGTGAGGGCCTAATTGATGTAGTAATTAATGTTTCTCAAATGTTTTAATTTCTTTAAAGCAGTCTGGCATAGTGTATAGAATACTGGAAATGAAGCCAGGAAGATTAGAGTTCAAATTCCACTTGAAATACTAATTTCTGTGTGATCGTGGACAAGTCACACACTCCCAGAGTCTCAATTTCCTCATCCATTAATTATGTATTTTTTTCTTTTTTAAAATTACTGCATCCAATTTTCCCAGGTGGTATCCCATGCAAGTACTAACCAGTTTAGCTTCCAAGATCAGATGACATTGAGCATGATCAGAATAGTATGGCTGTAGACAGTTTCCTCACCTATTGATATGTATAGTAACTACCTCCCAGGATGGTTTTGAGTCTCTTCAAGATAATGTATGCAAAGCACTTTAGAAATTGCAAAGCATTATAATTAACTTTCTATTACTATTATTAATAGAAAAGGATTAAAAATTTGGTTATATATGCATGATATGTAATTATATATATAGTGTGTGTATATTTAAATATATACACATACTAATAAAATGAAATTGTATATGTGTGCATACTCACAGAAATAGAGTCTCATTTTAAAAATATTTTTAATGGAGTTTGGGTAGAAATAGCCACTAGCCTGTTATTATACCTTTATAGTTAATATTCTATGAATTATTGTACAAGTAGATAAAATAACTAGTTTATGTAGGTGAATAAACGTATTGTAATGAAAGTTCAGCTTTTATACACTCACTGATATCTTCAGGATGACTTCATTAGGAAACAAGGTGATAGGGATGACATAAACTTTGACCTATTCTCATGTGACTTCTATTCCTTCTTCTAGGTCTCAATATTTTGAAATTTTCCTCCCATGCAGTTCAGAGATTGAATATTTTATCATCATCATCGTCTGGCGAATTGGCCATTTAAGTGAATATTGTCTAAACAGAGCCAAAAAAGTGACTTCTTTCATTTCAAAGGTGATAATATTCTTGAAAAGGAAGACTAGTTACATTGCTTTCTGTTATGTTATCTACTGTCAACATTTTTATTACTCAAAAATTAGTTTGTTAAAGTTTATTATGTCTTTGGATCATTCTTCAAATTTAGAAGGTCTGAAATAAGTCATGTCAGATATTCAAAAGTCTTTGCCTTCAATCAGATTTTCTAGTTTCAGATTCAATCTAGTACTTATTAAGTTCCAGGTGTTCAGCTTTGGATAAGCACTGTACTGAAAAATATTCACTGATGATGAGGAGGAGGAAGAAAAGGATGAAGGGTGATTATGGAACCAGAATATCCAAATATGGGCAATTAAAAAAGAATGGAGGAAGGAACGAAGGAAAGAGAAAAAATAAAGAGTAATCTAGAACAATTAAAAGAAACCGATATCCCTAAAATAGTATTTCTAGTTGAAACCAATCATACTAATTCCTATGCTTTCCTCAGAACCTTATGCTCATTGATCAAACTAAGAATAATCAAGATTGGTGCTGAAACTGTGTAGCAACTGGATTGGCCTTTTCTTAATTGAATCAGTGTTTATCTACTCCCTTAATGACTAGTTTCCATATATTTTAATGGACTTGGGTGCACTTGATCTGATTTGATTGTTAAGATTCACTGAAGAATCTATGGTCATTTGTGATCTGGTAGTCAAGATTATAGTTTTAAAGCAGGAAAGCAGTTTAGAGAAATCTCATCCAATCCCTATCCACTTGTATATCATAAAATTGAGTCAAGAGAAATTTAATGATTTGGTGAATGTCACAAAGATAGTGAATGACAGAGCTAGGACACACAAATCTCCTATAACATCAAAGCTAGCACTATCTCCATTGCATTAGGTTGGGTTTTGCTTGCTTCAAAGACACAACTTTTGTTTTGGCCTTTTTGCTCTTCTATTTTGGTTCATTAGCTCATCTCTACTCATATGATTTCAACCCATTGGAGGTTTTCAGGCAGTTAGGAGACGTGATCAGAAGACTGTGATAGGAAGAGTCATCTGCCAGATATGTTCAGGATGGATTAGAAGGAAGATAGACAAAAAAATTAGAAAACCAGTTAGGTTGCTATTGCAGCAAACCAGGAATTAAGTTAGTGGTAGTAGGAATGGGAAGGAAAGAATGGTTTTGAGAGAAATTTTAAAAGGATGTAGGATTTGTTAAATGATTGGCTTTGGCAGAGTAAAGGAATGAGAGGTATAACAAAGGATGCTTTCATTTCAGCCTTGTATGCCTAGGAAAATGGTGGTCATTTATGTCATTCATATGCCTAAAGAAAGACTTTCACATTACATAAGTAGATGAATTTAGGCAAGTCATTGAATGTATCTGTTTGAAGTTTCCTCAATTGTAAATTAAGCGGTTTCATTAAGTAACTTCCAAACTCCTCTTAGCCTCTAAATAAGACCACTAGATTACAAAATGGCCACTATGGATTTAGATGTACACAGACATATGTATGTGTCTCAGTGCATGAGTGCCATAAAATATATAGATATATGAATATCACTCAGTAGCTCCAAGTGTCCCATTTGTAGGTGATCTCCTCCTCTGGACCCTTCTACAATACTTACTGTCTAACCCACTTATTATATATTGACTTATAGTATGGCTATTTGTACACATCTATTTTTCTCTCTTACTAGAATATAGGCTCCTCGAGGGAAAAGTGCATTTCCTATACCAGACAAAATATACATCAAGATTACTAGTTCTGAAAAAGGCCCATTTTCTAAGGTAGTAGGCCATTGTTGCTGCTTTCTTAACCTGGAGGGGAAAAATCCTTTTTAAAAAAGGCACATTAGGGGCAGCTAGGTAGCCCAGTGGATAGAACACCCCTCAGACCAAACACTTGACATTTACTAGCTGTGTGACCCTGGGCAAGTCACTTAACCCCAATTGCCCCAAAAAAATAATAAAAAAAATAAAAAAGTCACATTAACCTGTAGCCCTTGAGGAAGAGGGCTTTTTGACCAGGTGCACCCAAGATAATGACCAGATATAGTCTAGGCAAGTGGAGATGGAAAAGTATGTCATTAACAATTATTAAGTACCTACGATGTAGCAGGAACTATATTAAATAGTCACTTGGGACACACAGACACACACACACACACACACACACACACACACACACACAAAGACAAAAAAAAAGGTCCTTTTCCTTTAAGGAGCTCACATTTGAATGGGGAAGACAGCATGCAAATAACTACATACACACAAGGTATATACAATGTAAATGGAAGGTAAACTAAGAAAGGAGGCACTAGCAGGTGGGGAGGCTGGGAGAGTCCTATTGCAGAAGGTAGGTTTGAGTTCAATCTTGAAGGAAACCAGGAGGCAGATGTAATCAAAGAAAGAAAATATTCCAATACTGGGCAATAGCCAGTGAAAAGTCACAGAGCTGAGTCTTCTATGCAAGAAATAGATAGGAAGGCCTGTGTTTCTGGATTATAGAGCATGTGGAAGGGAGCAAAGTTTGAGAAGACTAGAAAGTTCGGAAGGATACAAGTTGTAAAGAGCTTTAAAACAAAGTAGAGGATTTTATATTTTATCGTGGAAGTAATAGAAAACCATTGGAGTTTATTGAATATATGGGTGAGATATTCATATGTGTTCTTTAAAGAATACAAAAGCAATTATAGAATGGTGTTTTCCAAACCAGTAAGGTTTGAAATAACCCATGGTATAATTTAACATCCCTTATTGAATCATCACCAATTTTTATTAAATGAATAGTAATGACAAAACTCTGCATCTTCTCATTACTATTCTTCCGACTTGTATTCTGATGGGAATTTTAAAGTAAGAGCAATTTTTACCTTCTTCCTTACTCCAACATATCTGGCTTATTACTAAGCCATGCTACCATATTTCATTTTCCAACTACTATTGTGACAAAAATGCTTTATAAGTGTTAAAGCAACTCTACACATTTGAGATAATGATGATTATGGTGAGGATGATGATGATTCTCATATCAATATCTGGAGTTTTTTTTGTACTTTCACAATTAAGCTAATTCTAAGCTAATTCTACTTTCCTGTTCCTTTTCAGTTAATACATATCCATGTTGTTTTTCTGACACACTTCCAGAGTAGCAATGATAATAATAGTAGCATATATTTGAATAATACTTTACATAAGATACAAGACATTTTCAGACACATTATCTCACTTGATACTAATATTATGAACTAGATAGTAGCAGTATTAGCTCCATTTTTCAAATAGGAAAGTTAAGTCTGCAAAGATGAAAATATTTATCAAAGTGAAAGAGAGAGACAGAAAGAAAGGAAGGAAGAAAAAGGAAAGAAGGAAAGAAGAAAGGTAGGAAGAAAGGAAAGAAGGAAGGAAGGAAAGAAAGAAGGAAAGAAACAAAAAAGAAAGAAAAACAAAGAAAGAATATTAAGTATCTATTATATACTTCACACTGTGCTAAGCACTAGAGATACAAATAGAAAAAGTGAGACCACACATGTTCTGAAGGAGCTCTTAATGTAACTGGGAGCAGCAATAGCTATAAGAGATGTCTTCTGTGGGATGCTCAGATCATTCTGGAAATTGAAATGGTGTGCAGCAAGGTTCAAGAGTCCTTAGGATATAATATCCAGTCATCGGGGGGACATAATGGTAAGCAAATAGTAAGGATTAAAGGACCTTAGTGTTCAGTGGCAAGGCAGATGGTGAGACTGAGTGGCCTTCCACTTCACCAGAAGAAATACAGAAAATCAGCTCATCCATGCAATATGGTCAACCTCTTTCTACTTCACTGTCCTAGATGAGGACAAGGTAGCACAGGTTAAGAAAGAGACAAACGAGGAGCAAAGGTGAAGGTGCCACCCCTAACAATTCTTACCCGAACTGCCCAGATAGGGTCAGGATCATATAGTAAGGGGAGAGGCCAGTGTAAGTTTCTCTAACTTAGAACTCCTTTCACCATGTCTTTATATACCCATGGCACTCTTTTTATCTATCTGCCTCCTAATAAGAAGAGCAAAACCCCTGAAATGGCTTTCAATAATTTTTCTCATGTATAAATATGAAAATTCTGTTCTAGATTTGCCTGAGGACCTGTCATAGAAATTTCTAGTAGAATAGGGCTGAATTGCAGTAGACCCATAATCATAGAATCACATGAATCTCAGAGCTTAAAAGGACTTTTGAAAATATCTATAAAATTTCCCTATTTTACAAATTTGGAAATTGAGACCTATAGAGAAAAAACAATACTTTCCTAAGTCACAGCTAATAAAAAAAACCCACAGCTAATAAAAAGCACCTCAGATATAGGCCATTTGACTCCAAATCCAGCACTCTTTCCAAAATATCACTCTGATTATCTGGCAGATGAACATAGAGGAAGTGTGTTCACTTGAGATTGATTTTAAGTGCCCTGGATCCTCAACCGTAAGTGACATCTCAGATCTTTATTTCCTAAAATCAGAGATTCTCAGATATAGAAAGGCCCCCAGATGCCACATAATTAGCTCATACTTGAATAAGAATGGTCTCTTCTTCAGTCCCAATAGGTGATTCTTTAACCTGAAGACCTTAAAGACATAATTATTTCATCACTGCCTCCCACCATAGCTGATTTTAATTTTGGACACCTGCAATTGTGAAATAAAATTTGTCTTCATATCAATTCGAAATCAGCCTATGACCACAACTTGTTGCCTTTTGGGGGCTAAGCCAAAGTCTAGTTCCTGGTCTATGTAATGGTCTTTCATATCAATTAAAACAACGATCATGCCTCCTCTAGGCTTTCTCTTCTCCAGGCTAAGCAACCCTACGTCTTTTAATTGATTCTTATGAGGCATGGTTTCTAATCTCTTCAACATTCCAGGTAATCTCTTCTGCTTTTATCTCTAGCTTAGTAATGTCCTTAATAAAACATAGTACCAACTACTGAATATAATATTGAAATAGATTGTATATACATATATACATTCACAGACATACTTGAATATCAGAGCTATAACTTCCCTTGAGACTGCATGCTATTGATTCATATTGAACTTGCAGTCTGCCAAAATCTTTTTCACATAAATTGTTATCTTGGTGCATTTCTCTCATCTTGTCCTTAGGTAGTCAGTTTTTGGGGATCCTTGTTTAAGACTTTACATCTAATTCATTTCAATTTCATTTAATTAGTTTCAATACATTGACTTTTTTGGATCTGGATTCTGTCATCTAATAAATTAGCTTTCCCTCAAAGACTTATGCTATCTACAAAACTGATATACATGTCATCTATGCCTTCATCAATTATAAGAATTACTGATATCATATATCTTCTGATCTCTATAAGGAGTGAACTGAAACACAATCATATTTCAATACTTGCCCCATTTCTTTCCTATACATATAATTATTGTGAATTTCATTTGAATTATACAACTCAAGGATTCATGCTTTGGGATACCAGAAAATCCAAGGTGTCTCAAAAATCTATTAAAGGTCAAAATTACACTAAGATTTTTGGGACATTCTATATGTATTTGTAACTTCAAAGGGAAGGGAGCACAAAAAGGACGTAAGACAAAAGTCTTTTCTATCAAGAATGCTATTGAGAAAGTATAATGAAAGTCTACTAGAAATGTAGGATACTCGAGGACTTAGCTGCCATTTTCTTTAATGTGAATAGATAGGCACTATGCTGTTAGGTTATCTAGCTTAGTGATTCCCCACCACAGTGATTTCTTTAGCAAACACTGGTGAGAAAAGGAAAAAAATAGATACCCAACTACTGGCTGAGGGAACCAAGGAATCAAGACCACCATTCTACAAATTGTGTGGCATATTCTTTATTCATCCCAGTCTTTTCTCTCCCTTCCTATTTCATATTTAGTTAGCATCCTCAGACAACATGACTAATGTGAAAATATGTAGAATAGGAATGTATATGTAGAGCCTATATCAGATTGCACACCCGCTTGGGAAGGAAGGCAGGGAGAGAGGGGGAGAAAATTTAAAACTCAAAAGCTTAAGGAAGTGAATGTTGAAACTAAAAATAAATTAATTAATTAAACATCCTCAGACCAGCTTGCACTGGGCCTCCATGAAATGCAGTGACCATTAAGCTTTTGTCTTCAAGTTTCTTAAAATTTTCTTCTATTAATTTAGTAATACCAACATCTCCCAGGATTCCATCGAAAAGCAGAATAAACTAGCAACTTTCAAATGACTATTAAAATACATCAATAAATATTTATTCAATACCTACAGTGTTAGGCACTGTATTAAATATACCAGAGACAAAGAACCTGACTCTAAGGACCTTATGGTCTGGCAGATTTTAATCTGATAGTTTGATTTACATTTTTTTTTTCAAAATGTGTCTGATATAGGCCTTCCAAAGGCAACTGCCAATTTAAGAAAGAACCCAGTGGTGAAACTAGCTCATCTGCCCAGAGAGTGACAAGAATTGCTTAAATAATTCATGAAAAAATAAAATCAATTTCATGATATGAAAATGCCGTGTTGCTTTTCTTGGATTGTTAAGTAGAGTGATCCAAGTTGTTCCTTAGTGTTTTGGTTTAATAACTTTAAAAAGTAGTAAAGCCTCCTGAAACTTGAATCATACTTCAGATATCTCCCAAGTAGTTAAGTATACACCCACACATGCACACTTTCTTTCCATAAACACCACATGCCAATGCACACATTAAAATTAGATTTTTTCTACCATGAGAGTGGGGGCGTAAAATATGCATCACCACAGAGAACTTCTCTTTTGCAAGATATGGTAATAATGTGGGGTCTTCTTCAATAGATGTCAGAAATAATATTCCTTAACAGTTATTTTTTTTCCTTTCTCATTAGCAAGTATTTGTCTTTATCTTTTATAAGGTCCGAAACCCATAGAATTTCTGTTTTATTTTGAGTGTTTGGATTACAGGGTTACATTCAACTCTAATGTCTATCTCTAACACCAAGCCAAAGTTCTGAATTTCAGAGACTTACGATAACCAATCTTGCATCTGGAGGATGGATAATAAAACACACTCCAGTCATCTCAATAAAGAAGTGAGGATCTATGGATCCAGAATGTTACATACAATGTCAACTGCAGTTGCAATTTCTTCTGGTTCTACTTAACTGTTTTTCTTTGTTAGGTATCTGGTTTGGTTTGGTAGGTATCTGGGGTGAGAAGAGGTTTAATATTAGGAAGTTACTGTTACACAAAAATAAAAAGAATCAATAAACTACTTTTAAAGCTTATACGCATTCCAGTCTGATAACAGAATGGAGTTGGATTTGGTGGCTCACTTGGTGTTATTTAATGCTAATATGTTACGTGTATGATTTGGAGCAGAGCAAGAATTATAACTAGAACCATGTTTCAGTGACTTTCTTTTCTTGCAATATGTCTTTGACACAAATCAAGAATGTAAAAGTATCAAATCTATGACTTTCAATTTATTTAAAAATACTTTTTTGATTTATCTTTCTAAGTTTACAAGGAATAAATGTTTTTATTTTGGAATTTTATGTTTTATTTTCAGAGAGACTAATGGTTTCAGGACTAAAAGACAATAGTGAGCCTTTCTGATTTTCCAACCAAAATGCAACGTGATTGCTTCTGCTAAGCAGTGGTGGTATATGAAATGCTCATGATACAAGTCAGCAAGAACATTTTGGAGGGGTTTCTCCTGTTATAAATATCATTATAAAGAACTCAATAATGTTGTAATAAAAGATGCATTATTTCTTTACTTCACCTTCACTAGTCAAATGTTTCACGTCAAAAAAAATCATTTCACTATAGATGTGTAAAACATATTAAGATTGGCTTTAGGAATCTCTGTTTATGTGGCAATGGTTCTAGCTTGAGTCAGTAAATGTAAATTTTTCAAAAATCTTCTCCAGACTTATCCCAATCAAGGGATAGACATTCATTTGTTTTCTCTGAGTAGTGAAAGAATACAGCGCCTCAAATAATCTTGGCTTCATTTTTTTTCTTTCAACATAAAACAAAACTTTGCCATTTTGCTTCAATACTGAGCAGGTGGCTTGAAAGTATTTTAACGTGGGGCAGCTAAGTGATGCAGTGGATAGAGCATCGGCCCTGAAGTCAGAAAGACCTGAGTTCAAATCCGGCCTCAGACCAAACACTTGACCCTTACTAGCTGTGTGACCCTGGGCAAGTCACTTAACCCCAATTGCCTAAAATAAAAAAAAATTAAAAAAAGAAAGTATTTTAATTTGATATCCCATAAACAGTTATCCATTCAGAATTGGAGAAATGGTGTTCATTGACTATAGGAATTAGTGTGACTATTTGTGTTAATCATGCCTTCTCTAAAAGATAGAATGATCGGATCATCAAATCTTTCAAATAGTTGTCAAAAAAGATTCAGTTTGCAAAAATATTTATTTGACCCATAAAATTAATGGTGGCTCTATCTCCAAATTATATTGCCATCTTCTCCATTAATTCTTCATCTCCTTATAGTATATCTCAATTAATTTAATTAAAAAATTAACTTTTAAGTTTTGGAAAGCATTCTATATAGATGATCTCTTTTGAAGCTTGTGATAATTCTGTTAGATAAGTCCTACAGGTATCATTATCCCCATTTTAGAGACAAGGAACCTGAGGCCCAAAGTCACTTGCCCATTATCACAGAAGAACTGTTAGAGTCAGGATTCAAATATAGGTCTTCCTGAATCTAGGTCCAGTTATTATTCCATTTATTATTCCATGCTATCTTTTTTTAGGCTAAGAAAATGAAAGCATCTAACAATATTGCACAAACATGAACACAACAAAGTAAAATAAAGAGGATAAAGTAATACTTCTGTTTTTCTTATCCCTTCTTTCATTTCTTATAGGCTTTTCCTGATCTTTATAAGGCCTTGGATAGATAGGTCAGTTCTTTTCATGCCTCGATGGGAAAATATTGTAATCATTCATTTGCTGGGTGAAGATATGGCATATTGGCTGACAATAGGTATTGCTTCTATTAAGGTATCAGATTTATGCCTTACTTGCTTTTCCCAGTGCTAAGCACAATGTTTAGCATATAGTAGGTGTATAATAAATACTAGTTGACTGACTGCCCTAAGGAAAATATATACACACACATACATATATACACATACATATAATATATATACTATATGTGTGGGTTAGAAATAGAAAAAAAGCACATAAATTATTAAGTAAGCCATGTAACCTGATCACTTACTCACTCTGATCAACTGCCCAACATTTTTTGGGTCACCTAATGGAGAAGACAATAATTATTGACACAAGAACTCTATTTTCCAAAAGTTTGGTGAAAACCAAAACTGTTCATGAGATAAAGTTATATGCAAGAAGAATATAAATATATGTCCAAGGTCTGGAGGAACAGATTGAAAAGAATTTTAGACAAACCCAGATGTTCTCAGTCTAAAATTTCCCAAGGGTATAAACTCAGGTTCCAATGAATGCTGACACCTTCCAACTGAATAGTGTCAGCCCTTTCTTTCAATGAAGACTGAAAACTCTTTTATTTTCTTGTTTTGTGAAATGAATATAGCACCCCAGTAACAATGTAAGATTTAGTATATGGTACCAGAAAAACATACAAATCAGCTCAACCATAGGCAAGATTTTTATGAATGTTGGCACTCTTTATGTCAATAAATGCTGCCAGATAAGTGGTATGAGAGCGTTGGCAGAGTGGTGGCAAGGGAGAGGGAGGAAAACAGCTGATAGAGTGAGTATGTTGTCTAAACATAAGCAGGAATCTATCAAGGGAAATGGACGATTGCTAGAGAAATGAAAGAAGGAGGCTTTGTTGCAAAAGCAATTATACTATGTGTATTCCTTAAGATAAATTGTTTCTTCATCCTTTTGAAAGGCTTTCGAAAATTTGGAATAGATGTCAGGAAGGGAAGATGAAAGAAAACACATTTTACAAAAACAAGCCCTTGTTCATGAACAAGTCTGCAACCTTCACAGACCCCCAAAATATATGCAATATTTCATACATAACATTTTATAAACAAGGTAAAGTCTCTGACTTATGCTAGCATAAGATCTTTATCCCCTAAAAGCTAGGTCTAAATGTGGAAGGACTGGTGTAATGGTGTATTCCAGAGTATTCATGGATTTCCTCTAACTGCTCATAGTCCCACATGCATACATGAGATTAAATCCAGTGGCACAGTGAAAATAGAGCAGGTTTTCTTTCTGAATATCTTTGAATGACTTTCTATTCCAAATGACTAATGACATGGGAAAGGAATATTCATTTCTCTTCTTTATTCTCCTTTTGATCTTCAACAGATCTCACCTTCTCTTTCAGAAGTTATGGGAGCACATTCTGAGACTGTGGACAAACTTTTTATAGTAGATAGATCAAGATGCTACCATAGAAAGACCAAAGGATGTGGAGTCAGAGGACCAAAGACCTCAAACCCAAATTTTCCATTTTATTGCATTACAAGTGTGACCCTAGAACAATTATTTAACCTCACTGGGCCTCAGTTTCCTCATCCATAAAGTGAGGGGGTTAGACTAATAGCTTATTTAATTTAATTTTAGCCTTACATCTATGATACCAAAATTTGAAGGTCTGTCATGTGGAAAAGGGATTAGACTTGTTTGGCTTGACCTCAAAGGGCAGAACTAAATGCAGTTTAAGGTGAAAGATGAAAAGATTTTATCTCCATGTAAGGAAAAATATCAAAATTAAAAGTGCTGTAGGAAAAAAATGAATGGGTTGCATCAGGAGGTAGTGGAACAATACGAATTTTCCAAATGTAGGTATAAAAGTTCCTCAGTCATATATCTCTGCCTCTTCCATTGGAGGTGGGGGGTAAGGGTGGGGCTGGGGAGATGTTATGGATTCACTGTAATATTTCTTTTCTTTTTTTCTAAACAGTGATTTCATCTGCATCCAGGGAACTCCTGATATAGAGACTCCCACTACCATATTAAATAAACAGCCTCTCATCAGTTGATCATCTTAGAGCATTGAGAGCATTGTCTGAACTGCCCATGGCCTCACAGTCAGTTGATGTCAGACACAGGACTAGAACCCAGATTTTCTTGACTTCAAGGCCACTCCCTCCTTTCCACAATACCATACTGCCTTTCACATACATAGACTAGGGACAATTTTTCATTCCTACCACAGTATTAGTAAGTCTGCTGGATGGTTAATGGGCCAAATTTAATAGATTTGAATCTTTCTTTCCGAAAAACCTTATAAATGAATGACCTCAGGAAGCAAATGTAAAGAAACAGAAAATACCCTGGGTAACAAATCATGCTCATCTTCTGCAGGGCCAATGTATTCTTTCTGGAGAACAGATTTAAGAGACTTGATCCCTGATAAAGAACAGTAGTTATGAGGTTTTTTCTTAAAGTATGGGGTATGAGAGTTTTGGGATAATTTTTACTATTTAAAAAGCTTTGGATCCATAAACCAGTATTCCCTCTCCACCACCACCCCCCATTTGAGAATATGCTCTCTACTTCCCAATGCATCTTAAATTACTTGAGTCTCTAAATCATCCAAAGCCTGAGGTCTGGTACAGTTACATTTCCATTTCAGGTCATAGCATGCATAATTAAATGGGAAGAAGGGAGTGACAGTGAACAGGGGCTTATCATGACAGTGAGAAGAGGAAGCCTAGAGAATCAGCCATAGAAGTCTGAAGAGTAGGCCTGATCTAAATGATTAGGCAAGCACAAGGGATGTGGGAGTGGATGGGTAATAGCAGTGAAGAGGTGGGGGGAACTGGGGGGCCAAGAGAGGAAACATGGGAGTAGTCCTTGCTGAAAAGGATGATACTTAATTGTGAAGGAAGGTTGAATGTAAACTAGGGAGGCCAGGCTTCCCTCAGTGCAGTCACAATTGAAGAGCATTTCAACTCAAGGTATTCATCCAATTTTCCATATGTTTAATAAATGAAAGCTCACCTACAGCTGCCTTTTCTCTTCATAAGAAGGGAAACTGGAATTCTATAGTAACCTTGGGTTCAAGACTGCCATAAAAGCCAGAAAGCTTTTCTAAGGCATATCACAAGTATACCTAATAAACCACACAATGTCCTTGAAATCTGAGGATATGTTGACATGCTTCTAAAAGTCTTCCATTATCAAACTAGAAGGACATTGTTATTTTCCCTCTAAAACAAACATCAACAAAAACATAGACAGTATATAAACTTAGACTTTTTTCAAAGGAAAAAAAATGCCTAGCATGAATGTACTCCAAAGACGCCTACCCTGAGTCAGTTCAGTTTGACTTTATCACTGTCTCCCAAAATCATATTTTATTAATATGGCTCCATAACCTTGGTGGCATCATTTTTGGAATAATTATTCAGAAACACTATATGCAAATAACTTACTTCTCTATAAGCATTATATGATATAGACATATATGGATAGGTGATATACCCTAAAAGTGATGTTATTTATTTAGTTAGTTAGTTAGTTTGTTAATTAGTTAGCTAGTTAGTTCGTTAGTTAATTTATTGCAATGATTGGAAGAAGAAAGAGCTAAACCATTTTAAAACCAATTTCCAGGGCTGCAACTTTGAAACAATTCTATAGTGAATAAATGTTTGGTTTCATTTTTGTTCAAGGTGATCTTTTTATTCAGAATATTTGTATTGTTCGCTTCCCAGAACCTCAAGGATACAGCCTCTTCACTTAGAGAATCAGCACACACTTAAAAATTTATTTTTTTTTGAAAACCATATAAGCCACACAAATTTTGGTAAGGACACTATTCTACTAAGTACCCCGGCACAAACAAGTTATGTGTGAAGCTATCTTGTTTGATTCTTTTTGGTATCTCTTTATTTTATCTTATTTTGACAAAGAACACAAGGAAAATTGCATCTTTCATTTAAAAATAATACTAGACGGTTTCTGTGCATACCTTCCACGGGAGCCAATCACTGTCTGTTAACAACAAGAAAACCAGTGATCTGGGGATATTTAATGCTGCATTGGCCCTGGAAGAAGGAGGACTCTTTCATTTGCCATACTTTGTCACTCGCCATGGAGCTGGCTGACATAATGGACTTTCACAACGAGCTCTGAAGCAATTGGCAATTAAGTGGTTTGAAGGGGTGCTTCTGGGCTGCCGTGAAAGGCTTCAGGTGTGAAACGCTTGTTTTCAAGAGCACTAAGCAAAATGTATAGTTGCTTTCAGGGCCCCCCTTGTCCTTCTGGAGGAAGGGGGAGAGCCGGGGGAAGCAAGGACACTCAAGAGCAATTTGCTATTCAGCATCTGAATGATGTGTGCTTTTTCTCCCCCCCCATCCTTATGCGGCTGGTAAGGAGGGCAGATTGCGATGGCACAAACAGCTCTCTGCACAATGGCAGATCAAGAGAGAGGCAGGGAAAATGAGGCCCAGAGAGAATGGATGCCTGAATGAAGGGAGGACGGCTTGATTGTTAATTGTGGGTAAATGTGTTGTAAGAGTGAAAAGGGTTCATGGACTACTTTAAAACTATACCCAAGCAATAAGTAGAGAGAGTGGGGAAATAAGGAGATGTTCCTGACCCTTTTAAGGACTATAGTAGTACATCTGGCCCACTTGAAAAAGTAAATCGAGAACTGTTAAAAAAAAAAAAAAAAGATAGGCAAATACATGTGTGTTACACTCACATTACTTAAAACAAAACAAAACTGAGCTAAACTAAACTAAAAAGCATGCAATATGCACTTTAAAAATCCACTGTTTCCTGAAACTTAGTCAACAGGATTAAGATAATGTGCAATAATAATATTGCTAAATTGATAAATATTTAAAATATAACTTTTCTGCAAGAATACAGGTTTCTATTCTAGGATAAAATATATATGCACCGAAGCTAGCACAACGGTAAAGAAAACTTCAAACAGTCTTCATGAAGGATATTGTTCCCTTAGTTCTGTTTCATGTCACTTTTCCTTGTCTGACCTTTACTTCCAACATATTGATTTTTTCCTAACCCAGCCTTGCTTTGCAGAAAAAAGGGGTATTGAGGCTTTGAGCTGCTTACATATCACTATTGTACATGCATTCTTAAAGGTGAAGGATCCCCTTTCAGAAGATGACTATCTGACTGACAATGTGATTAGGATTGTCTGAGGATTTTTCTTTTTAAATGTAGTAGGCCACATGTCTGGGGGAAAAAAAAGTACCTCAAATCAGTGTATCTTTCAAATGTTTCTAAGAGTTCGACTTTCTGCTTCAATTAGTTGCTTTTTGGTCCACTCTTAAAATATTTACCACTCATGATTTAACTTAACCAAGTTAGCAATGCTTTGTTGTTGTTGTTATTGTTTTCTTGAGATTTGGTTGCATTGAATAATTTCTATATCATGCAATCCTGTTTCAGGGTACTTTGGAAGGATATGTATTTTCCCTATACAGAAACTATTCTGAATTATTGTAACAAACAAGTAAATAACTGAACAAAGAAACAAGTAAATAAATGGACAAATGAATGAATGGATGGATGGATGGATGGATGACTGAATAAATAAATAGTCTATATCTATTCATCAAGAATATATTTTGGAATTATCCCACTTCTCCATTTAGTCAATATTGAAGAAGAAGGAAAAAAATGAAAAACACATGTTGTCTTCCTTCTTTAGAATATTAGCTCCTTGAGAGCAGGGACTGACTTATTTCATTGTATTTGTATCCCCCAGTACACTGAATAGTTCATGGAATATAATAAGGGTTTAACAAATCTGCTATCAAATATCTATCTATATATTTATACCTATCTATTGATATATCCAGTTATCTAGTTATAAGTCAAAATAATATTTTGATGAAACCAACATCATGTTGATTTTCAAATCCCCATCACTTAATAACACAAATTTAGATGGAAAATGAATATCTATACTACCTCCTCTTCATCAAGGATTCTGTTTGAATCTTCTTTTCTATAGGGCCAATTCAACATTTTATATACATGTATGTGCTATAGTTTGATATATTATTAAGTAAGACATATTGTACTATATCACATGCTATAATAAATTAAAATATATTATATATCAACCTATCTGCTAATAACTATATATGTAGTATACTCTACAAGTCTTAGGGAAACTTTAATAATTTCAGACATAGAAATTCTGTGAACTTAAAAAATAAATTATTTTCATGTCTTTTACACTTAGTTTTGAGAATTTTGAATAGTAAATTTTAATTTTAACAAGAGAGGGCATCTGACTGTTATATGTGATATTTTCTAGATGAAAGTTTCTCAGACCATTAGATTGGTAGAGGAGGTCCTCTTACTTGGCCATCTCAGTCCCCTGATCTGTCTCCAGTAAATTTTTTCTTGTGCAGTCATACAAAAACTGTCATGTATGCATCAGAATCTCATTCTTTGGATGATAAGGCTGGGATTACAAGTACAATATTTTCAGTCATTGAGCAGTAGCAGATGATAAAATTTTTATAAAGTTTGAAAATCTACCAGAGCAAAGCACAGCACAAGACACGGTCATGTTGAATTTTGATAGAAAAATATGAATATTTTAAAATTGTACATAACTTCTCAAATGTTTTTGTAAGTTTATAGCATTTCTATGTTTGAAATTATTAAATTTTAAAACTGAACTAAGACTTTTGGGATACCCTGTATATGTATATGAGTATCTATCTGTATTTATATAATCTATATCTATATGCATATGTATACATATAAATTTGGAGATGTATATTTGTGTCTATGCATCTATATATGTGTATATGTATTTATATAAAAATATCTATATGAAATATATGTGTGTGCCTGTGGATAAGTATATGTATATGTGTATATGGATATATATCCACAGACATATACTCACAGACAAAAATACATATATATAACATATACAACAGATACAGCTATAGATAATATAGATAGAGATGGATATTAATATGACCTCTTCCACCTGCCTTCTTTTCCTTTTCTGTGGTGACATGAGGTATCCCTACTCATCACTAGGAATAACCATACTTCTGGGCCCTCTGTATCTCCATTCCCTGTTCCCCTTCCATCATCCATATTGGGAGAGAAGGTGTAGGGCAACTGAAAAGTTAGGGAATTCTAGACAAGGTGATGTACAGAAGAAGTTTTTTTTTTGTTTGTTTGTTTTGTTGTTGTTGTTGTTATTGTCTTTATTTTTGTTTTCATGCCCTGGGACTGCTATGGTAGTTGTAAAGGCCTAATAGGAGCCCTAAAGTACTAATCAGTTAAGATCTTGAGATACCAATGGTGGGGTTAGTAACCCTAATCAACATGACACAAATGCTCCTAAGTATCAACCAAATAAATGTGGTGACATAGAGTTGCAGGCTGGCCCTATTTTAAATGCTCATGATGATAAATTTGACATGGAGAACAGTAGAGCAAGGAACACTCTTTCATGTTCTGTTATCACAAGAAAGGAAGATAAACCAGAACAAGTCAGGGATGCCAATATCCCACCTGCTAGACATAGTTCAATGAAGACAGTTCTGACCACTAAAGCAAATAAACCACAAGTGTGCATGAAATGGACTAAAGTTCTAAATGCTTTTATTTTGTGCCAGTACTCTCTCATAACAAAACTAGAAATACTATTTGTATATAGTCATTCATCCCAATAAAGATGCCCCAAAAGTTTAGATACAACTTCAGTCAGCAAATACTTGATCTTCTTGCTAAAGCCTATATCTTAATGAAGCACAACACTGATTTAGACTGTAACTATGTTTGAAAAACATGTTATAGGATGGCATGTTATTGGCTGTATTGCCTCACAAAGGAACAAAAAGCTGTGGAGGAGAAAGTATATGTGACAAAATCTTTGTATGACTTCCAATTAGACACCTAGATGGCATAGTAGATAGAGCACTGGGACTGGACAGGAGAACTCGAGTTCAAATTTGGCCTCAAACACTTATTAGCTGGACAGGTCACTTAAATTTCTCTATGTTTTGGTTTCCTCAACTGTAAAATGAGGAGTATAATGGCATCTACCTCACAGAGTTGTGAGTATTGAAAAAAAAATCAGTCAGAGTCAATAAACATTTATTAAGTATTGAATATATGCCAGGTAGTATTCTAAGTGCTGAGGATACAAAGAAAGGCAAGAGGGTCCCTGCCCTCAAGGAGATTACTACATACTGAGAGAAGAAAATATATGAAAAGAAGCTGAAAAGGGTGTGGTAGTTAGGGATCCCAATACTTAGTCATGAAGTTTTTTAGCCAAGTTGGAAAAAGATCTAAGGAGGTATGAGTCTCAGAGTTGATTTTATTTTACTAAATTATGAGTTTCTGTAGATCATGAACTCTGAGAGAGCAGCCAGGTAGAAAAAGAAGGTAATATTTTGGAAAGCTCTTAGCATCTGGTCAATAGAAGGCACTTAATAAATACTTGTTCTCTTCCCTATATTATCTCAAGAACACTGATAGATGAAACAGAAAGGAAAATTTTAAAAATGCTAAAGGTAGCATTTCTAGTGATTCTAAAAAAATACCTATAATATCATCAGTAATATTGGAACCATCACCTTTGAACTCTAATAGGACCTGATGTGTCATGGGGGTGGGGAGAGAAGACTGCATGTAATAAGATCAAATTACAAAGAGCAACTCTGTACAGTCAAGTACACTCAGAAATAGAAAATCCATGTAGGAGGTGAAAAAAATTTAAGCTACTTTTTAATTGGTTTCCAAGATATAACAAAGAGAGGAAGTTATAAAAAAATGGTAAAAATCATGGATGATATTATCACCAAGAAATACAACCAAGAACACTTGAGTAATTACCAACCTATATGCCTACTTTCTCATCTTTATAATATATTAGGAGAATGGTTATGATCACATCAGGGCTATATTTGATGAATATGTGAAAAGGAAATGACTAGGATATTTATAATGGGTGATTATTTTATAGCGAATCACAAATTCAGAAGTAGAGTTGACTCAAAAGAAAGATAATACAATATTCTGAATATTTATTATTTGGGTTGTTTTTCTTCTGAAGCATTAGATTTGGTGAGGAAAATTATGACTTAAAAACTCTACACTAACATGATGTTTCTTTTTCATTTATTAAGCATGGGTAAAATTACTTTATAGACTCAACCACAAAAACAAACAAATAAACCAAGAAAACAACAAAAAAAACTTTTATGAGCTTCTTAGTGATAGCAATGAAAAGACATATTCACTGAAATCATTTGCCACTATCATGAATGATATGCAAAACAGATTGTGCTTGTGCTAATTGGTTCATGCTTCAGGATGATAGACTGTCTTCGCAATGAGATCCATAGCCTCTCAAGAGGGATCATATGAGTCATCTATACAGGAAAAACCAACTGGACAGTGATTTCATGTTACTTGCATTATTAAACTCATTGAGACAGTCAATTCATTCAATTAGTCCATCAGAACAGAAGAATGGTCTGGGTCTTGAGTTGCACAGAAGGAAGAGAACAGACTAGATTTCATTTGGAAAACTGTGTATTATTTTCAATAATCCAAAATTTCTCCCAGTCCCCAAAATCCATCTTTTAATATGGATATTGTTCTAAAGATACTATATGAATGTCAAACATGGAAAAATATGATGTATGAGGAATTAAATTTTAAACTCAAAGGACAATGGGAAAATGTGGGCATGATTGAAAGTAGCCTGCAGAACATCGGGAAAGAACATCAACAAAAGAATAAATCTATAAGCATTTGTGAAGTTCCTACTATGTGTTAGGCATTGTAGTAGGCACTGGGGATACAAGTATAATAAATAAGGCAATCTCTACTTATAAAGAGATACAAATATAATAAATAGGGCAATCTCAACTTGCAAAGAGCTTATATTCTAAAGGTGGAGACAAGGACATACATAAGTATACCACTTCCTTAGAGGTAATGAGAATGACTGGAATCTGAATAGATTTTTGGTATTTGGTGGTCCTTTGTTTTTTGTTTGGGGGTAGGGGAAGGGGGGAGTTATTCATCTACTGAGGCAGGAAATATGACACGGTTTGGGTCTAGGGAACCCTTGAAAAAATTAGAACACAAGGAGAAGAAGGAAGTAAAAGAATCCTCTTCCCCTCTTCCCCTCCCCATATCATATCTATACCTATAGAAGTAGCAGTGTGGCCTTGGCAGAAGTAGGAGTTATAGCCACATTTCCCACTCTAAGCTGGGAGAGTGGAGAGGAGAAAGCAGAAAGGTTTAAGACTGGTTTTGTTTATTTGTTTGTTTTATGATGAGAGTTTGCTCAGGTGGCTGGAGGGCTGAGGGGGGAAAACAGACAAAAAGAATTAGTGATACTTATCCCTTCCCTTCCCTTCCCTTACTTCCTCAGGATACCATTGACACTATTTCTAAGTCTGTCCTTAATCTTATTTCTTATAAACACCTTTGGTTGGCCATGACCTTTACATTTCCTTGTGTCCCTTTGTTTAAGACATGAGGTCAAGGAACAACTCTCAGGGCAATACAAGGAAATGTAATCTTTCCTGGTGCAGGACTGAATCTCAACTCCTCGGCCTATCGTTAGAAAGTTTTCTCTCTATACAAATAAAGGCGTGATCATAAACCATTCATATGTTTCATAACTAAACTTCTAGGGGTGGGATTACTGCAACCTAGTCATTTAAATCTGCCTAATCAGAATATAGTACTAACACAAAAACTTTGTTGTCGGTTAGTTGTTTCAGTCATGTCTGACTCTTTGTGATCCCATTTGGGGTTATCTTGGCAGATATACTATTACTAGTTTGCCATTTCCTTCTCAGGCTCATTTTACAGATGTGGAAAATGAGGCAAACAGGGTTAAGTGACTTGCCCAGAGTCACATAGCTAACACTTTCTATTAAATAAGGATAAACATAATAAATATACTAAGAATAAATAAAAATATATTAGAATTAGTTATACACTAAGTGTTTTGGGATTGATGACATTGTTCATTTGGAGTTAGCAGGTAAGATTTCAACTATAATTTGATGTTTTGGGGATAAAGAAAAAGGGATTGAAGAATAATTCCATGAGGCAGAGAGGAGAAGTAAGAGTGCTTTTCACACATAGGGTAAGGCCACTGACAAGTTACAGTGATGGGATATGGGGTGTTGTCTCTGAGGAACAGAGAAGGACAGTTTGGTTGGATAGGACAGTATTTGTTTTGAGGGGAGAATAATATCTAGTGAAGTTAGATAGATCGATTGGGGTCAGGTTGTGAGGAGCTTTAAAATCTAAACATAAGAGTTAATTTTTTATCCTAGAAGAAATAGGAAGTAGCTGGAGATTAAGAGAAACCACTTTGGCATCAGTGAAGAGGATGGACTGGGTGAGGAGAGGCTTGAAATAAACAGATCAAACATGAAGCTGTTGCAGTCATGTAGGGTAAAAAAGTGATGACAATCCATAATAACGTCATAGTTATGCAAGTAGCAAGAAGGGATTGGGTTGGAAATATGTTGTGTAGATGGAAACAGCAAGTTTTGGATAGTGAATGGATGTCATGTAAGGGAGGATGAGGAGTCTTAGAAGATGCTAAGCTTATAAACCTAGAAGAATCATGATAACTTCAACAGAAATAGGGAACTTTGGAAAAGGGGAATGTATGTGGGCAAGAAATAATTATTTCTATTTGGACATATCGAGCTTAAACTGTCTCTAGAAAAACTGATTTGAAATATCCACTATGCCATTGACAACATTGGAACAAACCTCAGAGGTAATACTGGGGCTGAATTATTAGTATCAAGGCTATAATTAAACCTGTGGAGCTGTTAAGGTGATCAAGAGATTATAGAGAGGGAAGAAAAGAGGGCCTTGGACAGAGCCTTGGGAAATATCTAAAGTGAGGGAGCAAATATTTAGCAAAGGAAAATTAAGAGCAGTTAGACAAAGAGGAGGAGAACAAGTAGAAAGTAGTGTTGAGGAAAAAAAAGAAAAAGAAAGTAGTGTCAGGGGAACCCCGAGATTATCCAGGAAGAAGATCTGATCAACAATGTCAAGTGCTACAGATAGGTCAAGAATGAGAAAAGATCCTCAGAATTGGAAATAGTAGAATTATTAGTATTAGAAATGGTAAAAAATAGTGGAAATAGTTAACCACTTAGATTGGAACTGGGGGGCTTGGACCCGTGAAAGTGGGGGAATAAATTGGTGGGGGCTTTAAACAATGGCAGAAATGAGGAACTCCCACAGCCAAGCTCCCAAGAGTATGGGGAGAGCTGGGAGACCAGGGAGAGTGTAACATACCTGATCGTTAGGCTATGGAAACTAGAGTAGGAAAATTATTTTTGTGCATATTAAGGAGTTATTTTTCTATAAATATGTTTTTTAAGCATTTTCAACATAAATGTGTGCTATATTTTGCTAAAGGTTTTCCCTAAACCTGTTGATATAGTCATTTGGGATGATTTGACTTTATTATTTGCATGATTACTTGTGTCAATTGTTTTCCTAATGTCAAACTATACTTATACCACTGTTTTAAATCTAATGTAGTCATAATTAATATTTTGATACATTGCTTATTATCTATGATAAAATTTTATTTTTAAAAATTTGCATTAATATCCCTAAGTGCTATTGGTCTGCAGTTCTCTTCATTTGCATTACCACTCCCTGGTTTGGGTATGGGGATTTTATTTGCATCATTAAAGGAGTTTTTTTGCTTGTTTGTTTGTTTGTTTTTTTTTTGCTTAGGCAGTTAGGGTTAAGTGACTTGCCCAGGGTCACACAGCTAGTAAGTGTCAAGTGTTTGGTCTGAGACTGAATTTGAATTCAGATTCTCCTGACTTCAGGGCTGGTGCTCTATCCACTGTGCCACTTAGCTGCTCCTAAAGGAGTTTTTAAAAGTGTATTTTTTGTAACATAGTAATCATTTGTTCTTTAAATGTTTGATAGAATTTAATTGTAAATCAATCTGGTCTTGGAGTTTTTACATTGACAAATCAATTATAACTTGTTTAAACTCTTTTTATGTGTTTTGGTCATTATAGGTCTGTAATTAGTTAATTTATGTATTTTTAAATAAATATTCATTTTATTTCTAACTTTATTTTAGACATTCATTTCCTTTATTTTCTCTCATTTGTTGTCATATAGGATAATATAATAGATTATAAAAATTTTAATTATTTCCTCTCTTTTTATTGTTAATATTAAATGTTCATTAAAAAAACTTTAGAAATGTTTTTCTTCTCTCTTAAAAAATTAACTAATGGATTATTAATTATGTTTACCTACTCAAAAACAACTTTTTTAAATGGTAATAACATCTACATCTTTTTTTGGCCAAATTTCCCCTCTTTAAGATACTTTGAGACTTGATCTCTCAATGTCCTCAAATTATTATAACTGCTGCATGGACTTCCTTTTGACTCATCACTTGATCTAGTCCAGTTGCGCTTCCCAATTCTGTTTTCATTAATACCATTTCTACTTTCTCATGTAACAAACATGATGGCTCCTACTCCCATTGATGGAAAATTTCCTGGCTAAGGTGCTAACTCTTTTGGTCTCCCCTTGAACACATGCCCAGATCTCCCCCATCCTTACGAAGCTCCTTTATGGGCATATCTTCCCTAATCAGTCTCTGAGCTGGTTCAGTCGCCCCAATCTGCCCTCATATGAGCAGCTCTGAGGTTCCTAGAGATGGGCCATGACTACATAGCTATGACTGAACATTATTCTGGGATCCTAGAGACATCCCTGTTGGGTTTGGGCATGGCAGGGGAAGATATACCCTTATTGCTTGTCACTATAGTTGATGAGCCCACATCTACTGTACTTCCTATTTGCATAAAATTAGTCGATATGATACCATTAACTCAAACATAAAACATTTACTTAATTACAAAAGAAAAGTAAAAATAATTAACTAATATAAAGCAGAAGTAGTAATAATCAAAATATCAGAGTCAATACATAAATCTGCATTACATTCTCCCACAAATGCATGCAGAGTGGGCACACATTTACAAAAAACTAAGAAGGCCCAGAAGTGATGAAAAGCCATGTGTTTGGAACAACTCAAAATTCAACTATAGGCCTTATAACCTTGGCCCCTTCAGGACCAGTTTGACCACATGAACTCACTTCTTTGCTATTCTCATTCTAATCTTCATTACTCTCTTGCTATGCAAATAGCATTTGCTAGTGCAAATCCACTTTTCTTCTACTTACAAACTGATGAAATAGTGACAAGCTTATTTAATTCACTGTTACACATAAAAATATTATGTATTATAGTAGCAAGTAGTTCCATTAAGCCAAAGAACTACAAAGTTCTTCAGGTTGGCTCTCTGAGCAATGTAGAGATATAGAAAAGCTTAGTCAGTGCTTCACTAAATAGGATGCTGCATCATAAATCAGTTTTCAGTATCTTTTTACATCAAAGTCAAACTCATAGTTTTCTGGTCAGTGCAAAGAAATCAGCCAGCTCATCATTCATTAAGATTTTATGTTTTCTTACCAGGTACCAGTCTATGCTTAGAGTAAAGTGGTTGTAAAGCTTATATTTTCCCTTTTGACGTTTCCTCTCAAGTCGGAAAAAAAAAAGTATACAGCAACTAGGCTCTTTTTCCAAACTTCAACAGAGTTAATCTCTCTTCCAATCATCAGGCTTCCAGGATTTTCTTCTGACAGTCCACAAAGTAATTCTTCTCCTTTAATCAGCAAATCTAAAGTACAGTGTCTGAAGCCTTTCTATCAGGTAATTAATTGTTCCTGTGTGTATCTTCACACTGAGCTGATTTCTCCATTCTTAATTCTTGCGAGGCTTCTTTTAATTCCTCCTCAGCTGGGTTGTTCGTTATTTCTAACGGTTCAATCAGATCCTCCTGGTAGGGCCTCATCATTCTCTTAGGCAAAATACCTCATGAAATCCATCTTTCTGTGATTTCTAAAATGAACATTCCTTATTTAATCTTCCCATTGCCTCCAAATAGTTATTTGATTTACTACCTTAAGCAGTGTTAACCTCTCAAACTCTAAAAACAAAAACAAAGCTCACATACAAATGAGTTGAAGGATCACAATGCCCAGCAGATACAGTCAATGATCCTTTCTCCAATAGGTTCTTTCAGTTCACTTATCTAGCTCTCCTAATAACCCATATCTCCATCATATTTTAAGGAAAAATATTCCTTCATAAGTGGATTTTATTTATAATACACAAAAATTCTTTTTTTTCTACCACTTTCATTGACCAAACTGTTCAAATAGTAAAGGAACACAACTTTATATCCTTCACAAATTGATTTCATCCTTTTTTCTAAAGGATGAAATCAATTTGTGAAGGATATAGAATTGTGTTTTACACATACACATACATACACATATTTGCTTTTAGCAACTAAACTGTTCACAAAAAAAGGAGCAGTACTTTCTACTTAAAACTTTCACTTGATCCTACTATCATTTCAAACTATTTTCCAATGTATTGCCTCCCTGTCATGGACAAACTCCTGGAAAATTTGTATATTCTTGTTGCCTATAATTCTACTCTTTTCACACTTTTCTCAACACCTTGAAATCTGTATCCTGATCTCAAATGAAACTGATTTCTCCTAAATTAACAATAATCTCATACTTGTAAAATCTTGTGTAGCCTTTTCTCAGAACTCATTCTCCATGACTTCTCTGAAGTGTTTGATTATGTTGAAGACCCTCATCTCCTGGATAATCTTTCTTGAATGGGTTTTAGAAAGAAAGGTCTTACTTCTTTTTTCTTGCTTCTCTTCCTACTAATCTGGTAGGTAGCTCAGTCTCTGTTACTACATTATGACCCGTATCCTACCCCTAACTGTGAAGATACCCCAAGGTTGTCTCCTAGGGCCTCTTCTCTTCTGTCTCTACACAAGGGGTTGTTTCTTAATTTTTTGTTTCCTGGACCTACCCCATTGGCAGTTTGATCTTTGGATCTCTTCTCAAGATAATTTCTTTAATATTCATAAAATAAAACACAAGATTACAATGGAAACAAATTACAATGTAACACATTTATGAAAATATGAAAATAACACATTCACAAATGCTAGTTTAAGAAAACTTATTCTATACTCCCCCTTGGTAAACTCATTATATCCCATGACTTTTAATTATCACTTCTATGCAAAAGTTTCCTGCATCTATAAATCCAGCCCCAATCTTATTCTGGAACTTTGGTTCTACATCACCAACTGCCTACTGGACATTTTGAACTGAATATCCTGTAGCAATTTCAAACTCACTGTGTCCAAGAAAGGATTTATTATATTTTTTTTCCTAATATCCTATTCACTTCCTAATTTCCCTGTTTCTGTTGAGGCCACCACCATCCTTTCTGTCATCCAGGTTCACACTATTGAATAATTCTCCATTCTTCAATTCCACTCAACACATAGATCAATCAGTTTCCAGTTGTTACTTATATTCCATCCAGAATGTCTCTTACATTTGTTAACTTATTGCCATTCATACAGCCACTACCATAGTTCAAGTCCTTATCACATCTCACTTGAAAAATTGTTAACAGCCTCCTTATTAGTCTTTGTCTCAGATTTCCTTTTGTTAATTCATATACAGCTACCAAAGTGATGTTCTTAAAGCATAAGTCTGATCATGTCACAACTCTAATATGACTTTGTGGTTCTTAACTCACAGCACTTAATCTCCTAGCTTCATGAGTTTGCTCAGGATGTACCTCATGCATAAATGTATTCCCTATTTACCGTATCCCCTAAATGTTACTTATTTCTTTCAAAACTCAAATCAGATGTTATATTCTAAATAAGACCTTTCCTGATTCCCTCAGTTAATGACTTCTCCTGTTTTTGTTTTTGTTTTCCCGCCTTCTTTAGTAAGATAGAATATGACCTGCTTGGTGGCAGACTAATTTTTTTTCTTTGTGTCCTTAGGGCTTAACACAATGACACATAATAGATGTTTAATAAATGTTTTTGATTGATTAATATTTATTAATTTATGTTTATTAAATTTTCCTAAAAATAATTTTTATCTGTTCTTTTATCCATTTCTCATTTTTATTGATAACTTGCTTAAATATATAAAATTAGAGTTGTTTTATTTGAATAATATGGCTTTATCTTATTTTATTATTTCTTTGAATTTGGTATTGATTTTAATCTTTCAATCCAACAATTTAGAAGTAACATTCACTATTATTTGCAGTATGATTTTTTTCTAGTAGCACATTATTTGGGGTGAGAAATGATTTTATTAGGTGTTTGCCATCAAATCCAGTACTTCCTTAATTACATATATATATGTGTGTGTGTGTGTGTGTGTTTGAGTGTGTGTGTGTATGTAAAATGTACACACATATATAGTATAAAAAATGCTTCTTATTGTCCATAGACTCTTGGTCCCTTTTTTTCTTACTGCTGAGCCATATTTTCTAACATTTTCTCTGTCATTTTCTATGTCCACCTTTATTTACACTGAGTGAATACACGTTGATTCAATTAAGAAGCTTTATTGATTTTTCTGTGGAATTTTTGCACCTCTTTAATCCTTTGCAATAGACACAGATACATAAGTTTTAATTATTTTATAGTGGTCCTATCATAAGTATTCTTCATTAACATTGTAATATAAAATCTCAGAATTTTAGAATAGATGATGTTTTTTGTTGCCTTTGGATACAGTATCAAACCAAGTGTACCAACTCATTTATTTCCCTCTCTAAGGAGGGACCTTTGAGTGATGTTTCTGTTTAACCACAATTTCCTTTTGTCTTACGGCTTAATTTATACTGAAAACTTCAACATTAATATGATTCATTTATTCTGATAGTGTGTCCTTATATTGGTCACTGAAAAAGAAACTTGCATTTCAAATGCTAATGATTGACTATTTTGATAGATAGATTTATAAATTATTTAAAAAATTGTAAATTATCTTAAAAAGGGTACATTCTCTGTACTTTTTTCTTCCTCTTTACTTATATCACTGGAGCAATTAGCAAAGTGGGTTTCAAAGGATTAGGGGGCATTCTGCATCACCTCCCACCCTTTTCATGGTCAAAAAATGTATTGTTTGCGACCAGTGCCTCTTGAATTCAGGGGAAATTTCATAACCATTAGAGGTGTACAAAAATAGAAGGGGTGCTTCAAGAGATGGTGAGTTCTCAAGACTTTTTGATCTTCAAATGAGGCTGTAAACCTTGAAGTAGAACACTTTTTGAGTAGGCTGTTACTGGGGATTCCTTTCAGGTACAGATTGGACTATATGGCATCTGATGTCTCTCCTAGCTCTCAAAATTTTTAATTCTACAACACTGAAATAAGCTAGTACACAGAAATCAGATATGACCAGTTGTTAGTATTCTGCCCAATTTTTTTGCATGACAAGAAACTGCTAGACATTGTGACATTTTATAGAGTGCTGGTCCTAAAGTCAGGAAGACCTGGTTTTAAGTCAAGCCTCTGACACACACTAGATAATCACCTACCTTCCCAATATTCTAGTTCCCTCTCTGATTATAAATTATAGAGAATAGGAGTAACCTGCACTGGGGAAGTGAGTTTCCTCACTTGGAAGTTCTATATAACAATTAAATCATAGGTCTATTCTTTATTCCTATCTCCTTTCCATTGGTGTACCCCAAAAGTACTCAGAGTCTTCTTTCTTCATTCCATGATGTATCAACAGGGTCCAAATTGATAAAATATAACAATTATCCATGTGATAATTACATAATTATTTAATATCTTATAATTTACTGAAAAATACCAGTTTTATAAACAAAGTCAAATTTAATATTTCCAAATGCCTATCATATGTAGCTAAGTACTGGCAATAAAGAGAGACAAAAATAAAATATTTTCTGCCATCAAATCCTTTAGATTCTATATTGGGGAATATAACACATGCACAGATACAAAAATAAAAGGGAATTTGAGTCTGGGAAAAGCACTACCTACTCTGTGTAAAATAGAAGGTGAGGGCAAGAGAAGACCTTACAGAGAAAGTGACACCTGAAGTAAACCTTAAAATAAGAGAAGAATTTTGGCACATGGAATTGAGTGAGGGCAAATCAAGCACAAGGCACAACTTGTGGGCATTTATAAAGGTGGGATAATCAATGCCGAATATGATAAATACACAATTGGACTGGAATCTAAGGTTCACAAAGGGGAGTACTATGAAAATAGACTGGAAACATAGGTAGGAGTCAGGGTCTAGAGGGCCTTCAGTGCTAGAATGAAGGTTTTATACTTTACCTTAGGAGAAACATAGATCATTGAAGGTTAATAGGCAAAGGAATGACAGAGTCACATATCTTGAGTAGATTATTTTGGAAGCTATGTGGAGAATGAGTAGGATGAACAAAGGGATCATCTATATGAATGGAGAGAAGCCAGATACAAGAAATGTTGTCAGTATAGAACCAATATTTTGGAAACTGGTTATATACAGAGAGGGTGGTAGCTATAAAGAAGACTAAAGTTTGACTTAAATTATGAAACTGGATAAGAATGGTAGTACACTCAGCAGAATTATAAATTTTGGAGGAGGAAGAAGTTTAGAAGTAAAGATGGAAAGATCCCTTTTTATATATATATACATACACATATATATATATGTATATATATATATATACACATGTATAATTTGAGATGATGCTGAGGGGATAGAGGAGATATCCATCAGGTAGCATTCAATTTTATTAAGGTTGAATATGTATATTTGTGAGCATTCTGAATAGAATGATTATTGAATCCATGTCAGCAAATGAGATGACCAAGGGAAAGAATATGGAGAGAGAAGGTACATCTGGGAAAGCCATTCAGAAAAACCAAGAATAATAGTTTCAATACTTGTAAACAGCAACTCAAATATCAAAGCTTTTTCACTAAGAAAGGACAGAGGATACTAACATTTCCAGAAGCCTTTGAGCTAAGAGAAACACAGCTTTGAAACTTAGTACAAAGGCTTCAGAGAGGGCATGCTGCCTATATCTTCAGATGACTGGCCACACAAGAGCAGATTTTTCCAAATCATACCCAATATTGAATATTCTGATTCTTCAAGGTAGGCAAATGTATCAGGGAATTATTTTTCCTTCTTTTATTTAAATGTATTATCAGAGCAGCTACTAGTGAAGGTGCTAGCAGAATTATTTTTTTTTCCAAAGAGTGAATTCTTCTTTTGATCCAAAACCCTCTATGTGAGTTTTAGTAGTTTTATCTCCAATTCAAGTGTGCCAGGAGATACACACATATATACATACATACATATGTATCAGGATATATGTATATATATATACACACACACACACACACACACATATATGTATACATATATATGAATGTATGTATGTGTTTGTTGTAACTATATATATAATATACAAATACATATAAATATACACACATTTTATATTCCTTTCCCAATGTTTGATAGAAATAGCAAAATACCAAATCAGTGTGTACATTGTATATATTTGGGGTTTAAATCCTTGCTGATTTAGACTTCAAATTTTGAACCAAGTGCCTACAAAGTCCTCTACATAGTCTAATTCAGTAAACTAACTAACTAAATAAATAAAAAAGCAAATGAACATAAATAGATAGATAGATAGATAGATAGATAGTTTGATAGATAGATAGATAAAAATGTCATTCAATCCAATGGTTTCATGTTCTAACACTAAGGAGTACCGACTTCTCACAACCAATCTTTCTTAGTGTCTATCATTCATGTATGGAGCCTACGAGGAGTGGGGAACCTACGACCTGGAGGCCACATGTAGCCCTCTAGGTCCTCATGTGTGGGCCTTTGACTGAATCCAAACTTCACAGAACAAATCCCTTTAATAAAACAATTTATTCTGTAAAACTTGGACTCAGTCACAAGGCCACATTTAAGGACCTAAAAGGCCACATGTGGCCTCAAGGCAGCAGATTCTCCACTCTTGGATACCTTTGATTTTCTAGTAGGTTCCTATTTCAAAAATCCTTTTAATGAGATTTTGCTGAAGGAATATCTTGTCAGACCCTGGGGGTGTGAGGTGGGAGGAGAGGGATAATGGGATTCTCTTAAAGTTTCTCCCTCTGCCTTGTTCCTAGGCCAACCTTGACTCGATAATGCTTGAGCATATCATAATCACACCATCATTGAGCAAAGTTTATGATTATGGAAAGGACAGTCTTTCCTCCCTAATTTCCCTAAAACCCTTGGCTCCATAATACCACAAAAGTACAGAGATTTAAGACAGCTATGTCTAGTCTCTATGACTATAAAGGAATACCTAATTGATGATTTGATAATCAGGAGGGTGATATGAAGACAACCAAATTGACATCACTTATTTCATGAATTGGTTCAGCTATGGGGGTGACCAGCTTCACTGATTTGCTTCCAGCTCTTTAAAACACTTCCTTATTTGCAATTGTAAGAGTCAATTCAGTTATAACTCCAAATCCTTCCAGAGAATGCCTTTTGAGTTTAATCTGTCCTATAACCCTGTCACAGTGCCATCTATCTCAATTGGCAAAAGACACTCAAAAGTTTTATCTCCACACAAAATACAGAATTCTGAATGGAAGCAAAAGCCATGTTGACTGTAGCAAATTACAAAGTGACGAGTGTCTATGCCACTACTTCCTAGGGAGGCTACAGCCTGCTGCTTTACAACAGGGTCCCCTACTTAATTAACATTTTTGGATCCATCACAATTCAGCTGTATGACCATTTCTTACAATTGAGTGTCGCCTGGAAATGGTTTTCACAGCTGGGCCACAGATCCACTGCCTGGGGAGTCTGCAGTAGAGCTATTCGACAGCATTGTTACAGCTATAATTAATATTTCTCGAACTGATGGACAAAAGCCCTGTGACTGCTCAGTTCCAGTTGTGAGCCAGTTGGAAGAGAATGTACATCTGGACAGTGACCCAGCTGTGCAGACTATGGAGCCAGTGTGGCAACTGTGCTTGTTCCTGGGCATCCATCTCTACTACTGGGCAAAGAGAGATGGCAGCAACTCCAGGAAAGTAGGAGGAAACTATTCTTCTAGTGTGCTAGTATAAAATCCATTGTCTCTGTCTCTGTGCTAATGAAGGCTATCATTTCCATTTTTAAATGTAGCAGATAGCTTTATTTTCTTCCATGGTTGTAGGTAGAAAAGAGAATAATATATTTATATCGGTAGTAAAGTGATGATTTTTTTGTACTTATCCACACATACATTAGGGCCCATCACATGATATGACAGTGTGATCAGTTGATCTGAGTGCTATCCAGGTTAGGAAGTAAGTAGATGCAAGTCACTTAACTCACTATAACTAACTGTTCCATGACCAAGTTGCACATTGCATCTAGTCATCAATCAATGCCCATGCCCTTTGAATTTTCTCATCTGACCTTCCCACTCTCATTTCCTACCTTTCCCTTTGCCTCAGTTTCCACTTCTTGCTCTGAGGACAGTAATCAAATTAACACTGCTATTGTTTCTGGAAAAGGAATGATAATCAATTTTACTATGGCTTTACTCACCATCCCTCTGACTTTCCCTGACCAAAGTTTCTTTCCCTGACCATGCTGTCTTCTGTATTTTTCTCCATTAGGATATACTTTCCTTGAAAGCAAGGGTTGTGACAGTTTTAGACTTGTATTTCCAACACCTAGCATGGTGTCAAGCACATAGTAGGTACATAAAAGATCCTTTAAAGAAAATTCTTCATTCATTCAATGGGGAATAGAGATCAGAGTAGAAGAATATAATTAAGAAGTTCACATCTAATTTTGAGTCAAATTCAACAGCAGGAATTTAGGGCATAATATGTTAATTGAAAGGGAGACCATAGAATTTAAGAATTGAAAGAGATTTAGCAATAGTCTAGTCCAGTGACATCATTTTATATAAAAATAAGCCAAGACAGAGGCAGCATGGCAGAACTGAGATGAAATCCTACCTCTGATCCATACTAGCTATCATACCATGGAGAAGTCACGTATTCTCAGTGGCACAGGTAGCTCTATAATATAAAATACCAATAAGCACTGATGTTTCCACACTGGAAGTTCCCTCCACCAGTAAAAAACATAGTTCCATGCCCTCTTCCCCATTCAAACAAACAAACCAACTCATGTACAGAGACACTGAATTACTTATTCAAGGTCACACAGTTATGGACAGAACCAAGACCAGAACCTTCAGAGAATCACAAAATCTCAAAGCTAGAATGGTCTTTAAAGGCTATCTAGATCAGGGGTGGGGAACTTGTGACTTCAAGGACACGTGTGACCTTCTAGGTCCTTGTGTGTGACCTTTTGACTAAGTCCAAGTTTTAAAGAACAAATCCTTTTATTAAGGGAATTTGTTCTGTGAAGTTTGGATTCAGTCAAAGGGCCACACTTGAGGACCTAGAGGGCCACTTGTGGCCTTAATGCTGCAGGTTCCCCACTCTTGATCTAGATAGTCCAACCTTTACCTGAACATGATTTCCCTTCTACAGTGTAATTGATGAATACTTACCTAGCCTTTGCTTGCATACTACCAGTGGAACAGGCAGGAGGAGATATCTTTCTTCTAAGGCATCTCATTCCATTTTGGAATAGCTTTAGTTGTCAGGAAGTTTGTCCTTATATCTAGCCTAAATTTGCTTCATTACAGATACTAGCCACTAATCTTGATTTTTCCCTGTGGAGTCAGGTAGAACAAACTGATTTTATCTTTCATGTGCCATCCCTTCAAATACTTGAAGACAATAATCATGCCCCATCCCACCACCATTTTTTCCAGGACCTGAATTCTCAGTTCCTTTAATTGGTATGATAATGGGATAATAGGATAATTCCACCATCCTAGCTGCCCTTGTATGGATGGGAAAGGAATGAGAGGAGAGAAGGGAATAAACATTTATTAAGTGTCTACTATGTGTGATGAAATGTACTAAGTGCTTTAAATATATTATTTCATTTGAGAGCTGGATGCTCTCCATCTTCTGTTATTTCTATAATGTAATGTTTGGACATGAACAGAATATCCCAGATGTGATTTGATATGAATGAAATGAAGCTGGAATAACATCTCCTAAATCTCGTGAGTTGTAGTCTCAGGCTGTTTCCACTACACCATATTTTCCAAACAATATCAGTGAATCAATACCAATTTATACCACTCTTGGAAAAATCAATTCAGTCTATGCACTACTTTGGAGAAGGAAATGGCAAACTACTCCAGTATCTTTTGCCAAGAAAACTCCAAATGGGCTCACAAAGAGTCAGGCAAGACTGAAATGACTGAGCAATATGCGCTTATTACTGTGGCTGAATAGTGTTATCCACGTTATAATAATACACATACAAATATGATATGCAGTGCCATAAACAAAGGCAGGTAGAATCATAAATTTAGGGCTGGAAGAGACCTTAGAGACCACCTAGTCCAACCCCCTCGTTCTACAGACTAGAAACTGAGGCCAAGTTAGGTTAAATGACTTGCCCATAGCTAGAAAATATCAGTGGGAGGCTTTTAACTTAGGTCTTCCTGACTCAAAGTTCAGGACTCTTATCTGCTATTCCATGATGCTTCTTAATATGCTTAGAAATATGTATATAGAATAAAGGAATGAATGGATGAACAAATAATGAATGAATGGGACAAATAACCTTCAAAAATTAGGAAATACTTTGACACTATATCATCGAAGCATTCTGCAAATATGATTGATTACTTGGCAGATTGTCCTGAGACTCTAAAACTGAAATATAAGAACACTGTAACTTTCATATAATGTCAAGTTTTTGCAGAGATTATGCACAGAGTGAAGAAAGATTTTATTCACATAATGCCCAAGTAATTGCCTTTCCCAACTCCCTCATTTGATAGTGTTCCCTGTATTGTATTTATTTCATGTATATTGTATTTTTTTTCTCCTAAGAGGACATATGCTCCATAAAGGTAGGAACTACCTTTTTTTTTTTTTGGTCTTTGTATACATAGTGCAATGCCTGGTACAGAGCAAGTGCATAAAAAAAATCTTGATTGGTCAGTTGGTTGGTTGATTGGAAATTAAGAGTCAGAAGCAGAAAGGTCTTTGAGTATTTTACTTTCACCCAGATGTGAAATCACAACTTAAGTGTAAACCAATGATCCAGAGGTTGTTTGTGTTGTCACCTCCTTCTCTCAAGTTCAGACAAAAAGACTTTAAGCTACTTTAAGAGATGGCCATGTTTTAATTTTTTTTATCCTCTTCAATGCCTCGTACAGATCTTAGAATTTAACAAATATTAATTAGTTCAATGTGTAACAAGTAAGTTATAACCATTATTTTCTTTAGCACACCCCCTTTACCCCTTCACATCATTGAATGGAGCAATAGTCATTAATTCTGACACTGGGGAAATATTACCTTGAGCTACATCATTCTTGAATGTATCAATTTATCCAATCAAGTATAACAATAATAATAAACATTAATATAGTGCTTACTATGTGTCTGGCACTATGCTAAGGGCTGTACAATTATTATCGCATTTGATCCTCACAATAATCCTGGGGGTAGGGACTAATGTTACCCCTCTTTTACACATGAGAAAACTGAAGCAAGTAGAAGTTAAACAACTTGCCCAGGGCCACACATCTAGTAAGTGACTGAGGCCACATTTGAACTCAGATCTTCCTGACTCCAAATCTGGTACTCTATCACCTTCACCACCTAATTGCCACAGGATGGTACCTCCAACTCTACATAGGACTTATAGGATAGAGCCAAGGATTACATTTAAAATCCATATTTCTCAAATTCTTATGGGCAGTCAGGTGGTACAGTGGACAGAGTCAGGAAATTCTGTATTCAAATCTGGCCTCAAACACTTACTAGCTATGTTATCTTGGGCAGATCACTTAGTTCTGTTAGCCTCAGTTCTTTCATCTGTAAATTAACTGGGGAAGGAAATGTTAAACCACTCCAGTACCTTTGCCAACAAAACCCCAAATAGGGTCATGAAGAGTTGGACATGACTGAAACAACTCAACAACAAAAACAAAAATGTTTATAAGATTATGGCAAACAAAAATCAATATGCTGATAATTTGGGGATGGCAGTAATCTCCCAAACTTCCTTTTGTTTGGTCTAGGAAGCAAGATCATAGTTCTAGAAGTGAAAGGGAAGATAGAGGCCTTCTAGTCCAACCCTCTGATTTTACATATAAAAGAAAAAAAAATGACCCAGGGATATTAAATGACTTTTTCAAGGGAAATAAGTTTGAGATATAAAATTTGAACCCAGATTATCTGCCTTCACAGACTGTGTTTTTTGCACTGGATCAGTTGTCATTAAGGAAGATTGCATAACAAAAATTTATTTTTTTTCTCACACCATATTTTTTTTCCTATCTCCTCCCATTTCTTTACTCCCTCACTTTATCTTTCTTTGATTCCTTTCTTTTCCTCATTTGTCCAAAGGTGTCATATTTACTTCAATTCTTTTTCATTGCTAAAACACATACAACAGACTCAATCATTCTAATACTGTTGGGATTTGACTATTCACTCTCCATTTTAAGAAGTTTTTATAGCATTTTATTTTTATCTCTTGTGAACTTACATATTGTATAACCTTTATTTGTATATATGTCTTATCTCTCCCTCTCACACTCCCCAGTAGAAAGTGTATTTCTTTGAGTGAGGGACCATCTGTTATTTATCTTTGACTGCTATTCTGTGCCTAGAAAGATGTTTTGCACACAGTAGGAATTTGACATATATTAGTTGAATACAGAATTAAATAAGAATTCCTGAAGGCATTTGAATTTTATGAATCCATCAGGGAAAGTACAATTTTTAATCTACCTAATCAATTGTAATAGTCTCCTATTTGGGGCCCCAACTTCTAGCCTTATAAAGTTTCCAAGCCATAATCAACACAAAATCATCTTCCTAAAGTACATTTATAGATATATCATTCCCTTCTTCAAGAATTTTCAGGAGCTCCCAATTGCCTATAGGATAAAATATCCTAATGCCAGCTTCAATAGGCTTTTCCAAAGAAAATATAGATATTGTTCCTATATTTTGTTTGTGAAAGGGAACTTAGACTTAATCTAGTCTGATCTAATTTTATAGAATAAAAATAATTATAATAGCTACCTTTTATATAGTGTGTTAAGGTTTATGAAGCACTCTACAAAATTTATCTCATTTTATCTTTATACAACCCTAGAAGGAAAGTTCCATTATTATCCCTATTTTATGGATTAGGAAACTGAGATTAAATGATTTATCTAGGGTCACATAGCTGATGCATGTCAGAGGCTGAATTTTAACTCAGTCCTTCTTAACTCCAAGTCTAGCATTCTATCCACCATATAGCTTTTTCAGATGAATAAACTGAGTCCAAGAGAGCTTAAGTAACTTACATAAGGTCACACAGTATAAAAGAGAACAGGGATTTGAACCCAGATTCTCAGACGTATTTCCATTTTTAGTTGTTCTATGCTCCTAAGTCCCACCACAAACAATATTGTTACAGGTCATATTCTCACTCTCTTCAAAGTGGCAGAATCAAAATCTAATTTAGAGAAGAAAATTTCTTCAGAATAGAAAATCATGGCAATCTAGCCTCACATTTACTTATGTAAATGATAGAAATACAAATATTAATTTATTCAATTCAATTGAGAAGATGAGGATGTTAAACTCACAATCCTGAGGGTTTTTTTTTTTCGTTCTGTTGTCTACAGAGAATGGATGTGCAATAAGCTCAATTGGATTTTAAATCAAATTAGTGTTCACCTTTCTGCCAATGTTATTCATATTTCGATTGACTTTACACCCATTTTAAAGTTTTGTTAAGAAAGTCTTTAGGGAAAATAGTATTCATTCATTCATTTATTTTGTTGGAAAAAAAAAGATGAAACATTTATTGGGCGTATTGCTTAAGTCAGTTGCAATGCATAGCAAGGGTCAATGTCACCCGTTTAAATCCATGAGAATAGACCAAATTAAAAAAAAAAATCCCATCAGCTGTTGTCCTCCTTAAATTCCTGATCTCCATTAAGCAGACCAGCTCATAAAAAGAGGAACATGTTTCCAGCTCTGAGCAACTATATTTATGGAGCCAGACTGCTGTAATATGATGAATTTCACTGTGTGGATCTTTTCCAAGTTCCACTTCCTTTTCAACTCAACTGAGCTGAAGTCATAGGGAACTAAAAACCTCAGAGAAGGATTTAAGCCACATAACCAATGTATTATTCTTACAAATCTTGTTTTCTCTGTCCCGAGGAAATGAGGGGCTTTAACGCTAACCACAAGTTGTAACCCAACGTGGTGTAAGTGTCCAGGAAGAAAAGGAGGAAGAGCACAAAAACGCCTTTAACAAAGAGGGGCGGAGGGAGAAGAAGATTAATCTTCTTAGGATCGTACATCACGAGGGTGTCAGGTGTGAAAGCAAACGAATGGCCTCTGTTTATCTGAGCTAAACCGTGTGGTTCACCAAAAGCCCCACTCCAGGGAGATTTTTTTCCCCTTTAATAAATTGGCTAAGTCGGTGCTGGGTGTTGATAATGAAGTATGTATTAGTGTAGGTGGAGATTTCTAGCCAGTGTTTAGATGCAGCCAACCTCTCTCCCTCTCTCTCTCTCTCTTTTCTTACCCCCCTCCCCGTTTTTATCACAGCTGATTCGGAAAGCCCTTTGGAAAGATGAAGTAGGTAGAAATCAAAATAAATGGATTCTATTAAAACCAGCAATGCATCAACTGCTTGATAAAGTGATTAATAAACAGGTTAGGATGGTGATTGATTAAACTCTTTAATCAAAGTGCTAAACTGACTTAATATGGATAGTTTCAACATGTTCAAAGTGTACATTTTCCTCTGCCTAAGGTTCAGTGTTGTTTATGTAACTTTTCTGAAGTGTATCCCGTAGGTCGAAGCTGCAGATCACTGGGACTTGTGGAATGTGTGAAGATTATAAAGTGCCACCAACAGTATTCGTTGTTGAAATGTGCTGATAAATTATGTTACTTTTCCCTCTGTGCAACAAGTCATTTTTCAGAATTTTGCATGCCTTCATCAAACAGGTTCTCTACTTGCATCAACTCATTAAACCTCCATCTCTAAAGTAAGACAGTGAAAGTTAAAAAGCTCATATCTTTAACATTTCCTTTCTCTTCCTTTTAAGCACCAAATGGTTTATTGCATTAGATCAAGATTTTGACAGTAAGGGAGGAGATTATTTTTATCCTGAGGCTATTTCCTGTTTATGAGAAATTGGTATATTTCATCCAATCTGCATAATACCTCACCATCAGGCATCATTTTAAGCTCAATCAATCATCTGTTGGCCAGCTCAGTAAGTCATTTGAGACCAAAAATTTGTGACTATAATATCCTTTTCCAAACTTGATCCCTGAGGGTTCTGAGAAGCTTGAGTTCAAAATGCTTTGAGTTTGAGTTGTGATACTATATTATATTAGCTTTTGTAAAGGTGAATCTGCAATGTGAGTCAGAGAAAATTCCAGAGTCTTTCTTTTTGGTTCAGACATAGGACATTCAATATAGAAATTCCTTCCACCAAATTGAGCAATTTGTAATTCTAGAGAACTGCCTGAGAAATAAAGTGACTTGTCCAAGGTCACATATTGAAGATCTCAATAACTCAAAATCTTACAGTTGCCTGAAGTATTAAAGAGATGTATGATTTATAACCTATGTTCACACAATGTGTAATTGTCAGTGGCAGAATTCGAACCCAGTGGCTTCCAACTCCAAGGTCAATACTCTTTCTTCTACATGACATTGTTCCACAAAATATCCCCAAATGTACCTTTTACATGTTTTCAGAGTAATTTCATTGTGTCTTAAAAAATTGCATTGATTTCTTAAAAAAGCTTAATTCCATTATCATGTTGTTAAAAAAGTTCCATGCCCTAGATATAATCGGGACAGATCTGTGGTAGCTAAGGAAAATAAGGAGCGCCTTGAGGTTAAGGAAATTTTTTTAAATTTTTGTCTTTATAATTCCTGTGGTTATCCTATGTCTGACACTAACTGTAATTGGTATTTACTAAATGTTTGTTGATTGATTGATTGATTGATTTTAGAAATGGACGTAAGTCCTAGTACCCTTTTAATCAGCATGTTATTCTTGTGTACCTATGTAGATACGAGTTATAAGACATATTTCCTGCCCTCAGAGACCTTTTCATTCAGATTGAGATTTACATACATAAAGTGAGTAATATAACATGTTACCATTACAGACCTTATAAGGAAGCTTGTAGAAAAGAAATACAATTGTAGCCTGGGCTTGTGGGAAAAGTGTCATCAAGGAACTGGGATTTGGGTCAGCCTTGAAGGAATGGAAGGACCTTCACAGAGTCAAAGGATTGGGAAGGGTACTACAGGTACTGGGAAGAGAATGAGCAAAAGAGTGTTGGAAAGGTTTAAATTTATTGAAAAATGGGCCCTGGATTAGAGTCTATGAAGAAAGAAATGAGTCTTTCCAAAATATTTAAGAAGTCACACCAAGCTCTACATTTGAAATCTTTAGAAAAAAGAAATATCACACACAGACTTGGCTTCACAGAATGAGTTTTCAATAGTCTGATCAAAGCAAAGGAAAGAAAAGAGATAGGACAAAAAAGTCACATAAAGAGCTTATGGTATGGTTAGAAGTATCTCAGACATAATCAATAAAATATTAAAATAAACCTCCTGGTTAAGTGTCAAAGCATAATGATGTTCTCTTAGGAAGCAAGAAATAGTCATGCCTGGAACACACATAAAAATCATTTCATGCTATCTACATAGAGAGAGGTAACCACAGAACCTCAATCTTTGATTTGCCAAGTAAATCACAATTGCCCAGAACATACTCAAAACCTGAGCAACTTTCTAATAAAGATGGGGAAAATCGTTTTTGGCACTTCACATCCTGGGATTTGAAGATGAAGAAGAAAATAATTTTGTTTTAACACTGATATAGTGAGGGAAAGACTAGCAGAATAGTATAAAAGTCAAGACACCACATTTGATTCCAGCTATAGTAGGTGATTTTAGTTATATGAAACTAGCTTGCATGAAATGGAGATCAAGAGGCAGCAAGTCATTCTTATAACCATCCTTGCCACACACATTTGCCAATTCCATCCCTCCCTGGAGTGTTCTAAGAATGTTGCGATCATAACTATATTATGCAGGAAAATATGTACACTCATATATTTTACAAGATTCTCTAGTGTATAACATTCAGCTAGGCCTTTAATAATACCAAGGATGTATTGCAAAGAATTCTATAATATGCTACATTATATTTAGACCTATTTAAATAAAGCATCCCATCTGTAAATGGTGGGTGGCACAAACTCAAATACAGAGAAAACCTTAAGGGAGATTTAAAGTAATGAAGTTAATATTTGTTTTTGACTAGACCTATGATTTCATTGATGAAAGGAGCTCTTGGAAGAAAATGCAGTTCAGCACCTTCTCTTAAATTTGTAGTCTTAGAGAATTGTCCATGAGTACTGAGAGATTTTGTGACTTGTCTGGGGTTACACAAGCACTATGTGTTAGAGATGGGACTTGAACCCAGGTTAACTCATAGCTTCTAAGACAAAGCAGGAGATTGCCCAGCTGTATTTCATCCTGGTCAAACTATATCTGTAGTCTTATGATTAGTTCTGAGCATCATATTTTAGGAAGGATATTGGTCACTTGAAGCATGTGGAGAGAATGTTTATGATTTATATAGATCTTTAAAAGTTTGCAGACTGTTTGACATGTTATCTTATTTGGTCAGCACAACAACCTGACAGGTAGATACTATTATTATCCCCCTTTTACAGTTGAGAAAACAGTAGCTGAGAGATATTAAATGAACCTGTCCAGGATCACACAGCTAGAAAGCGTCTGAGGCAGGATTTGAATTCAAGACCTCCTGACTTCAAAGCTAGTATCACTCTGCTGCCTACCTGCCTCTAAAAAAGGAAAAGATTCCTCGGAGCCATGATAGCTGTTTTCATGTATCTGAAGGACTGTTGTGCATGAATTTGGTTTGGCCCCAGAAGCTAGAACTAGGAACAATGTGTTACACACTATAGATGTATTTCAACTTTACATATGAAAAAATTAGGACTATATAAAACTAGGATGTGTTGCTTCTGAAGACTGTGAGTTCTCTTTCAATGGAGGTCTTTAAGCAAAGACTGATTGACTACTGATTGTATCGAAAGGAATTCTTGTTCAAAGGAATTTCATTAGTTGGCCTCTGTGGTCCCTATCAGTGCTTACATTGTATAATTCAAACTCAGCAAAAACAAACAAAGAATAAACAAAGAAAAGTTTTACAATGCCGCCTCACCTTAAATTTTCCTCCAAATTCTGCCAATTTACAAAAAGATTGGGTTTTTCATGGACTCAAAGATGAATATGCAAAAATTTGATTTTCTAGGCATTAGATCCCTCATTTACCTGCCTCTGTTCCTGTCTTTTATTTCAGTTTCTACCTCCTACATTAAACTTTGTCTTGGAAAGTAACTACTTCTTACAACTACAGTCATGAAAAGTTTCTAGTGTATGAGTTCCAAGTTGGCTTGATGAGTGCTTTATAGCCATCATTTACCATAATGTGCATGTAGGACCTTAAATAGTTTGGCGATGATGACCTTTAACCAGTGGATGAGATTGAAGAACATCTCATAAAACAGCTATTCAAAAACTGTTTCCTATTGGTAAGCAGTATGGGAGGTTTCTGCTTTTAGTTTGGAGTTATCTGCGCCAGAATTACTTTTGCTTGAAATAAGTCACAGTGTTTTCTTCATACATGGCTCAATTTAGTTGTTTAATCTGAGAAAAAATAACAGGTTCACAAGGAAAGGAGGAAAAAGTCTTGGTTCATTAGTTTTTTAGGATATGAAAGATATTTTACCTCAGTTTCAATGTTTCCATCTAATAATCAAATGTGTAGTCTGTAATTTCACAGTAATTTGAAATACAGGAAAGGAAAATCTTGAAAAAAGAGGTGTGTCTTAAAATGGCATGCATATGACACTTGATTCAGTTATTAGCTTAGAAACAATTTTCCCCCCAGTTAAACTTAATGACTACCTAAAAATATGTCTACATGTCTTCTCAGAGTTTTCCAGAGGAAAAAAAGGTCATCCAATTTGATGGCCCAGTGCATAGCATATTTCATTTGGTCAATGAAGGAAACTAACTGAAATGGAGAAAAATAACAGTTAAAACTTTCTTTTCTTAGTCATCTGCTGAGAACTCATGAGTATAATACTGACACAAACCTAAGGTAGGTTAAGCCTCATTAATATTTCTATAAATCCATTAGTATAAATAGCATATATAATTTCAGGGTAGTTCTATGCATTTTAATACAGCTACAGATAGAACTGATAAATAGAAGTATGTATAGAATGATTTTACAAATATACGTATTTGTGTTTAATGGTAGCTATCTCTAGGTTGGAGGGGGAGGGAAGAAAAAAAGAAAGAAATTTACATGATAACTTTATTATATATTTAAAGGAATAGCAAGTTGTACATAATAGATCTGCAGTTTCATGTGCAATCATCTTTTTATTATACATTGTTATGGAAATGCTTGTTTTATTCCATAAATTAAAATAAAATAAAATTATATATGTATGTATAAAAGCTCCATTCATAGTAGAGTAAGAGCAAACAGAAACCCTAATTCTAAAACTAAAAGAAATAAGAAACAATATATACACTGAAATCTTGATATAGCTAATTGTGATAGGGGAGAAATTAGTGTGATAACATGCAGATGGATTTATTCTGTTGTTTATTATTGTGCTAACAAAAGCAGTATGACTTAATGGATGGATGGTCTCAAAATCAGGAAGGTCTGGGTTCAAGTCCCACCTCAGACACATCATTACCCTTGGCAAGACACTTTACACCTCATTACTCCAGGTCATTCTTCAATTTAGTACTTATTTCTTATTATCACTATTATAATAAATAAATAAGTATTTGTATTGATAATTTTTTAAAAAATATAATAACCATTTAGACATAAACTCCTTGAGAGCAGTCATTTATTGCTTTTCTTTTGTATCTTTGGCACTTCACGCAGTGGCTGGCACATTAAAAGCCTTTAATAAGTGATTGCTAGTTGATTGATGATGATGCTAGCCAGCAACAAGCATTTATTAAGGACCTATCATATACCAGGTATTGGGGATACAAGGACAAAAATGAAGCATTCCCTGTCCTCAAAGAGCTTTTATCATGATAGTGATAATTGCTATTTTTTATCATGTGTCAATGTAACAACAAAGCAGTTTATACACATTGTCTTAGTTGTACTTTAGTATATGTTGGTTAGTCACATCATATAGGAAAAAATATAGACCCTGTTTTCAATGTCACATGCAGGTTCTTGTCTTATTAAATGTGTAGTTTGAAGGCATCTGTTAAGTACGATGTCTCCTGGCATTACCAGCAACCACATTCCTAACCTCTAGAGTGAGTCACTCATTTCAGGTCCATTTCTGATGCTCTGAATTGTCCTGAGCAAATGCCCGATCCATTCACCAGAATCATGACCACCTCCTCTGTATTATTTCCTTAATTTCAGTTTCCATTCACTTTTTCTGTTGTTTTTTTTATCAGAAACACTATATATATATACATACTCCACACTTAATAGAATCCCAATACAATGATATTTTACCTAGAATGATCTTATCCCTGGTGGATCAGCCAAGCCTAAAAGAACAAACAGTGGAATAGTTTCTCTTTGGCTGTGTTCTAAACTTCAATTCATAAAACAAGAGAGTATAAGGTAAAACAGGTTTCATGTCCCTTTCAACCCTTGATTAATTTATTGCAAAAGATCAAAGTTTTGAAAGTAAAAGAAGGATAATTACTTTACATGGTCACATTTTGAGACCTGGGAGGGGCTAGAATTATAGATATAGAGCTAGATAGTGATTGAAAGATGATCTATCTCAGGGGTGTCAAACTCAAATAGAAGCAGGGGACACTAAACCATACATAAAGATCCCAGTGAGCTTCATACTGACATAGAAAATCATATATTAACATTACCTATGTTCAATTGTATTTTTATCTATTTTGTTAAATATTTACCAACTACATTTCAATCTGGTTTGGCCATCTTCGAGGATGTTGTCACCTTGCATCTGACACCTCTGATCTAGTCCAAATCTTGTCTTCATATCGCAGAAGTGGAAACTGACAAGGAATGAGATGATTGCCAGTGCTATACAAATAGCGAGCAGCAGAGAATAGATAGATACAAAGCCAGGGCTCTGACTGCGAATCCAGTGTTTTTTTCGTGGAAATATCCTGAGCTATAGAATCTGGGATTTTGTGGCACTAAGAGAAAACTTTCTGCTCTTAGAAAGTGGGAAAGAAGTTTCTGTATAGACTGTGCAAGATACAGTGGGGTGAAATCAAAGTACTGGGGAGGTATCAGTCCTGGAGGACACAGGCTTAGAACAGGAAGAGTGAGAGGTAGTAATGATTCCTGAAACTCATACCAAGAGAGATCACAGAAGTTTCAGATCACAGATCTTAAAGAATCAAAGGAAGTTGAGATGGGGCAGAAGATGAGTCAAAACTTTGATCACAACCAAAACCAATGATGGTGGTAGTGGGTGGAGTTAGTAGCAGGACCTCTGGTTCATTTCAGAAATTAAGATTTTAGTAGGATTAGATGAATAAAAGAGTGTTGAGATAGAGAAGTGGTATTTCAATTTGCCATACTGTTCAATAAGCAGGTGCATGGAAATTTTTAAGCTTGATGGTATGAAGTTGAGCCCCACCCTTCAGCTTTCTCTGGATTCCCTTCAACTAAAGATAAGTTGGAGAGACACACACAGTATCTTCCACAGAAATCACATATCCTATACTGTATCAGATAACATGTAGTAGGCAGTTATTACATGTTGACTGAAATATTGACAGAGCTCTATGGCTCTGGGTTCTCTTCTTATCTGTCACTCAGTCTCCTTGCTAGATCCAGCTCAATGCTGGATCTTCCTTTCTTCTCTCTCTACACTAAATTTTTCTTCTGACCACTTCCTTCCTTAATCTATCCAGTGTCTTTTCATCCACTTCTTTCTTTTAGTCCCTTCCCTTCCTACTTCCCTGTTGGGGAAGATGGATTTGTGTTTATATGTGTGCATATGTATACACATACATACACACATATATTCTTGTATATATACGTACATATATACACATGCCTATGTGTGTATACGTTCTTCCTTCCTTGAATCAGTTCTGACAAGAGTGAATTTTACGTGTTGCCTGCTCTCCCTTCCAATTTCTTTTCCATTATAAAAATTCTTCCTTGAGTGACTCAAGAGATAATTTTCCCTCGTCTTCTTCTCCCTTCCCTCTTCTCCTAATCCATCCTCCTTCTTACATTTCCATTCTTCTTCTGAGATCATCTCAACCTAATAGCCACACACCCATGTGCTCTAAGTAGACTCCTAATTGCCCTAATGATGATAAAGTTCTTACATGTATCATCTTCCCATACAGGAATGTAAACAGTGTAAATTTAATAAGCCCTTATTATTTCTCTTTCATATATACCTTCTTATGCTTCTCTTGAGTATTGTGTTTGAATGTCAAATTTTCCGTCCATCTCTGATCTTTTCATCTGTTTAATTAAGTCTCCACTTCCCCCCTGTAGGATATACGCCTTCAAGAAAATGCTTTGTCTTATTCTGAGTTTATGTCTTGAGCTTCCCTGTCACCATAGTAGCTTTTTATATTCTGATTCATTTTTGTTTTTTGTGGGGTGGGGTGGGGAGGCAGGGGTGATGTCCTGAACTTCAGGATTTTTTTGCTCTCCTGTTTTCACAGATACTTCTAGGGGTCTGTAAGTTTTCGATGTTTCCAAGGTAGTGGAATCTGGGGAGAAGTGGTCACTGTTCTCCTGTTCTGCCCTCTGGTCCTTACCCAGTAAGGACACGGTTCCCTTGCAGTTACAAGCATTAGCTTTCCTCTATGTCCTGTAATTGTGACGAGGACCTCTGCTCCCTTGGGGCTGCTTAATAGCTGTGTGATACTGGGCAAGTAACTTAACATCTATCTGCCCCAGTTTCTTCATCTGTAAAAATAGGATAATAATAACCTATCTCCAGGGACTGTTCTGAGAATAAAATGAGATAATATTTGCAAAGTGTTATTCAACCTTAAAGTGTTATATAAATGTTATTTATCATCATCATTATTGTTAATAATAATCATCACAATAGTGATCTAACATCTATCCCTTTCTTTCCACTCATCTGGCCACCAAACTAATCCAGGCTTTCTTAACCTCTCACCTAGAATATTTTAGTAGCTTCTTTATTAGGCACCCTGTCTTATTTATACTCACTTTAATTTATCCTCTACATAAGTAGCATAGGTTTATCCATGTCATAATGAACTCCAATGGCTTTCCACTATTACCTCTAGCATCAAACATTGAATCCCTTATTTGTTACTAAAGTTTTTATCAGTCAGGCCCTATCCTATTTTTCCAATACTATTATGCATTGTTCTTCTCAATACACTCTACAGTCTAGTCAAATTGCCCTTGGCTTTCTTGCTGTTCCTCATAATGGACATTTAATATTCCTTTATATACACTGTCCCCGGTTGCTGAAGTCTACTACCTCTTCACTTCTGCCTCTTGGAATTTCTGGTGTCCTCCAAAATTTGGCTAAAGCACTAACTTCAATATGAGGCCTTTCCTAGTTCCCCAAGCTGGTAATGCCTTCTTCCCCAATGTTACCTCCTTTTTGCTCTGTATGCATTTTGTTCATACCTGGATATATTTATGCTCCATCCCTTAGAATGTAAGATCCCTGAGGGCAGGAATTGTTCTGCTTTTGTCATTGTATTCTGAGAGAATATCATAGTAACTACTATATGGTAATTATTTAATCGATATTTTTTGATTGATTTTCTCAAATATAAAATAAGATACTTAGACTAAGTGATTCCAGCTCTTAAATCCTATGATTCCTATGGACATGGATTAGCCCCAAATTCCACCTGGTTCCCAATTTTCACCATTGTAATTCTCCACTTTCAAACAACTAAATGTTTTTCCCCTTTCTACTATATTAAAAGTAGTGAAGATAGTAAAAGTCAAAAGTAAGAAATATTAAAATGCTGTTCCTCTAAGGAAAATTGTTTTGGATTACCTTTAATTTTAAGTAGTCTGCTGACTTATTCAAAGTCTATTTCTAATGTGAAGGCTGTGTTGGCCTGTCTACATGGCTGGCTCCATATCATTTTTATTTCTTACAATTCTTTATGGGAGTACATAAAAGCAAGTATAGCATTTTATCAAGTTAATGAATAATAGATTCAGATTAGCTAATCTGAGAATCAATGCATTTATTTGACATGAGGCATTTGAAAGCAAAAGAAACCCAAAGAAAAGTATGGAACTTTGCAATAGAGCTTTGTGTTGGATTGTTCCATGGAATTTAAAATAATATATTGATAAGTGCAAAAAACAAAACCCAAACTTCATATTGTTTTGTTGTGTGTATGTTTAAGTAAAGGCACATTTTCAAGCAAAAAAGATGGGCAATAGCAGCAAACCATTTAAAAAAAAAATCAACATATGATGATCACTACATAAGACCAAGCAGCCAAAAAAAAAAATAAGGTAAGAGTCTCTAGATTATTTGTATTTTCATATTTTTGTTTAGCTATTTGTCAAGTTTTTTAAATAAAAAATCGTGAGGGAAACATGATGTTTCTATCTCCCATGAGAAGCATTCAGGACCCGTAATTAATGGTCCAATGAATATAATCAGGATCACTGACTTAGCACATCTATTGTGTATCTCTACACAAGTTCTAGAACTAATGAGAGTCCCACAACAATTCTGGAGAAGCAATATTTGATATGATCTATGATACTTCTTTAGGAGATGATTTGAGAGGTCTGCTCCAGCCTGAGTGATCTGAATGACTCAACAAAGGGGAAGGAATTGAAAATTCCATCTTTTATCCTAGTCCATGTTTCAATGGAATCCCAGGAGTTCTTAGGAGGATTATTTTAGGATAATCAGAATCTATGTGGGACTAGATTATACATTCTGAGGAATGAGAATTGGGGCAGGGAGAAGGTCTGGATGAGAAAAAGAAATCTAAACCATGTTATTGTGCTACACGGCATCAGCTCTTATAAATGACTCCACAAGAAAAAAGAAGTTAAAACTGTCAAATAAAAGTGTTTTTTTTTTAATTACCTGGGTTTTTAAAATGTGCTTAATTAACATCTCTAGTTCTTCTCTACTGAAAAGTACATCTACAGGAATGGTCTGAAACATCACTGTCATTTCTCCGGGGTGAAATCTATTAAGTTGACTTAAATTCATAATAGTTTCCTTCTGTAGTTTTCTCAAAAATGAATCATAAGAAAATAGTGACTTCAAAAGACTATCCAATATGCGTCATTATAGTGACTTCTAAATTAAAAAAAAATCACAGAAAAGTAATATGGTTCACTCCAGTGGAACAGAATATAAGATTGGGTTACACATTGGGTTACACAGTCACACCAGTTATGTCATCACTGTGGGGCAAAAAACATCATATCCTCCTATAAAATGAATTTGGTTACAATGACATGGAACTATAGTGTTATCTTACCATGATTATCACACACTATTTTCTGAATTCTCAAATTTAATTTATCCTCCTTAACACTATCATAATGCCCTTTACAGGAATTTGAGCAATGATTTTTATAATTTTTGGCTCATTTTAACCAAAACTCATGGGGAAATATTTGTAGGACCTCTTAGTCCTGGCTTTCATGCAAATGACTAACATTAATACAGTTAGGGTTTCCGGTGAAATTTCCATTCTCATCACTGATTACCAATAAAGTTATAAATGAACAAATATAACTGAACAACTTCATTCAGCTGAAAGGGGAAGCAGAGCAGTACAACAAGGTGAGGCATATATGTGTGTGTGTGTGTGTGTGTATGTGTATGCATGTAAACACATGCATATATGTAAGCAGATATATAATATATGTAGGCAGATACGCATACACGCACATACACATACATGCATCTATACACATACACACATATACATGTATGTCTATATTACATATAGTGTACACATATGTGCATGCATGTACTACATATCTGTATGTATGTGCATATATGTATATATGAACAGATAGATAGATATATAGTATAGATATGTGTGTATATGTATGCATGTAAACACATGCATATATGTAAGCAGATATATAATTTTTGTAGGCAGATACGCATACACATACATACATATAGATGCATCTATACACATACACACATATACATATATGTCTATATTACATATAGTGTACACATATGTGTGTGCATATACTACAGATATGTATGTATGTGCATATATGTATATATGAACAGATAGATATATATAGTATAGATGTGTGTATGTATGTATGCATGTAAACACATGCATATATGTAAGCAGATATATAATATATGTAGGCAGATACGCATACACATACATATATACATGCATATATACACATACACACATATACATATATGTCTATATTACATATAGTGTACACATATGTGCATGCCTATACTACATATATGTATTATTGCATATATGTATATATATGAACAGATAGATATATATATAGTATTAGATGTGTGTGTGTGTGTGTGTGTGTGTGTGTGTGTGTGAGAGAGAGAGAGAGAGAGAGAGAGAGAGAGAGGGAGAGAGAACCAAAGGGATTTTATCTTGGTTAAAGTTTAGGAAGCATTATTCAACATAAATTCAAACTTCTGGCTTAGACACTGGTACAATTCATGACCAAGTCATTATCCTGAGTAGAGATATAGCCCCCGGCCCAAGACTTCCTAATTTGTGTTCTATGAACTTAAAATATAGATAGATGATAGATAAAATATAGATAAATAGATAGCTAGATAGCTAGATAGATAGATAGAGAGATAGAATGATAGATAGGCAGACATGATAGACAAATAGATTCTACATATTTTATTTTATGCATTTAAAACATTATTTTGAAAAGGGATCAATGGCCTTCATCATACTGCCCAAGGGGTTCATGATACTTACATACGTACATACACATACACATACAAACTCACACACACATACACACATATCTGCTCCATACCATCAGGACATTCTTACATGTCTATTCTTCGTCACCAGACCATTTCACCCTCTATCTTCATGTTCAACTAGGAATTTGGGTTGGAAATAAAGTATACCAGGAGCTCTGGATCAATTCTTTAATGACTTGGAGTTGATTCCCATTCTCTTGGAATAATCAACTTTTCAGAATAATATTTTAAATGGATAGAACAAAATACATAGAATTACATAGGAAACTAATTACAATGAAGTAGGGTTATCTATCTATCCATCTATCTATCTATCTATCTATCTATCTATCTATCTATCTATCTATCTATCTTTCATTCTATCTATCTATCTATCTATCTATCTATCTATCTATCAAATAGGAATAAAAGGACTGATTGGCTATAACTAGGGTCCAGTTTAGATTGGATAGCTTGAATTTATAAACTATCCAGTCAGCACAGTTTTGGATTTCCTCTAGTTCCATTCAGTAGAATGTGAAAGAAGTCAGAGAAGGCATATGGTCAAAGTAATCCATGGATAAGGTTTGGCAAAGTATGAGCAGTAAGAAGACAAGGGGTAAGGAATTTGAAAAAGAGACTAGTAGAACTAAGATTGAGAAACGTGGGGATGAGAGAATAGGAGGTAGGAACTGGGCATACTTCATACATACATGGACAGATATTGAGGAATACAGGGATAGGGAGAGAAAAAAAGTGACTAGAGATGGTTAGCCATAGAGGTAGTAGTGAATGGCAGGTAAATAATCATGGTCACAGTTTCAAAGAAGTGTTATTGCCCAGCAAGGGTCATGAATATATAGCTGTGTGCATTTTAATCTATTTGCCTATTTCAGGCTCCTCCACTGTTGTGACTGTAGGGTTGGAAGTGCTATAGTGGTCCCCCTGCCTGGGCAAGGATTCAGCATAAAGCCTGGACTTCTGTCATCTTGCTTTTCTCCTCCTTTCTCTTCTTTGATTTTTCTGGCATAGTGGCAGGGGTAGATCTTGAGAATCTCTCAAGATTTCTAAAGGAAGCTTCTGGAGGTAGAACCAAGGTGCTAGTTGAATAGAGGAAGCAGCCAAACTCTCCCAATATCCTCCTCCAAACAAGTTTAAAATAATACCTCCAATTAATTGAATTCTGGAGAGGGAGAGTCAACAAAAGGTTGGGGTGAGACATTTTTCCAGCCCAAGACAACTTAAGAGGCTGGAAGGAGAGATCTGTGACACAGGGGTGGAGGCTGGTATAGAAGCCACCCAGCAGGAACGCAAGCTGTGGGCCTTGATAATGACAACAGCAATAGTAGGAACTTTAAGGGTTCTCAAGTCAGAAACACTAAGGGAATCTGACAACTGGTTAGGAAGAGATTACAGGGGAACCATTTGTTAATGTTGAGGTTTACAGGTTTGGGTGTGCTCAGACCCCAAAATCAGGACACATGGTTCCTGCCCAAATGCATTTGACCCAGGCCTTTTTTTAGCCAAAGACAAGGTTTATTAAAGATCAGCCATATTGGCCAGGCTTTTAAGGAATCCAAACATTTGTGACTCATAAAGATGGGCAGTCATGATGAAGTCTCAGCTGCTAAATGGCAGCCAGGATGGATCTTATATACAGAAAGACTATGGGAGGCATCTAGGAGTGGCCAAGTAGTTTGGGGTGATGGGAGGAGGGACTGGGAGAAGGGATATCTTGATGGGAGTGGCCAGTAAGCTGGGGTGACTGGAGGAGAGTTTAGGGAGGATCTGGATAGGAGGACTGGGATCTAGATAGGATCAAGGATGGGAAGTAGTTGAGTGCCATACCTAAGTAATAGACAATGGAGGGCTAGGCTCAATTAGGGTAATAAAGAATTGGGAGATTGGGCATGGGTGATAAGGAAAGGCCAGCTGATAGCACTATAGCTTCAGGCAACCGCCAGAGACTTCCTTGACCAAGTAGGAAAGTTCAAGGAGAGTCCATAGACAAATGGGACCCAAATTCTTTCATTGGGGGGAGAACAGGGCACTGTTTGGCAACTCCATTGTTACCATAGGTCACAGTTTCAGGGTGGAAAGGAGTGTTTGAAGTACCAAACAATCTGGGCCCTGAAGAATATTAGCGTTTTCACTTTCTAGGGAGTAGGCCTCCTGAGGAACAGTAAAGTTTGTGGCTGCAAGGGATCAGGAGCCCTTCCTGAGTAAATACCAGGGCACAGACCAGGAGAGTAGTGACCACACCTCTCTCTAGATCACAGGACCTCTGAAACACTGAAAACTTTAGCACTAAAAAATAGCAAGGCAAAAAAAAAAAAAACAACAAAATAACGACAACAAAAAAAACAAAATTAAAGCTTGAGACAGTCTGTCCCACTCCTACGTCAACCTTAGGAACAGAACAGAGCCAAATTTAACATAAAATTCAAAGTCAACAAATGGGCTAGAAAAATGAACAAACAACAACAACCACATGTGTCAATAAAGTTAAACTGTTTACATTCCTATATGGGCAGATAATACATGTAATTCCAGAGAACTTTAACATTATTAGGGCAGTTAGAAGGACTCTTCATAGACAGAGGGCATGGATGTGAGTTGATCATGTTGGGATGAACTAAAAACTAAAAATGAATGGATAAGCAAAAGGGATACTGGGGAAGAAGGGGAAAGGAAGAGGAAGAATAGGTAAAATTATTTCACATAAAAGAAATGCTTTACAGTGGAGGAGGAGATAGTGGGAGGGAAGGAAATGAATATTTCAACCTCATTCTCATCTGAATTGGTTCAAAGAGGGAAGAATATGCATGCGCGCGCATGCTCGCGCGCGCGCGCGCGCGCACACACACACACACACTCAATTGAGTATAGAAATTTATAGTACCCAACAAGAAAGTAGGAGGTGAAGAGGGCAAGATAAAGGGGAGAGTGATTAAAGGGAGGTCAGATTAAGGAAGGTAGGGGTCAAAACATATTATGGTTACTGAAGCAGAATTTATTATGCTTCTGCTGAAATAAAAAGGCTGGGGTAGCAATCTTGGTATCAGATAATGCAAAAGCAAAAAATAGACCTAATTAAAAATGAAGTAATATCAATACTAAATGTACATTAAAGGAAAGTTAGATGAGTTACAGGAGGAAAGAGACAGTAAAATTGTGCCAGTGGAGGATCTTAAGTTTCCGCTTTCAGACCTAGACAAATCTAACCATAAAATAAGTATGAAAGAAGTTATAGAGAAGAATCAAATTTTAGAACAGTTAGATATTGATGAGGATGGGAGCTAAAGCCCAAAAAGGAAAAACCCTGGAATTTCCCACATGGCCAAATCTCTGGCATTTGCCTGAGGCTACAATCCCATCAACTGGCCTTTCTTTGTGGCTACACCCAACCTCCCAATTCTGTTACCGTTAACCTAGCCTAGCCCTCCCTATGTCCCAGCCACTTCCCACTCTTAATCCTATCTAGGCTCCATTCTCCCTTGGCCACCCCTGAGTTCTATTACCTCATAGACTACTTGGCCACTCCTAGATCCCTCCTATAGTCTTTCTGTATATAAGGCTCATTTTGTCTCCATTAAGATGCTGGGATTCTTATAATCTAGCCTCTGCTGAGATTTTTACAATCTGACCACTAGCTCACAGGTGTTCAGATTCCTTAGGAGTCTGGCCAATATGGCAGATCTTTAATAAACCTTGTTTTTGGCTGAAAGAAGACTTGGGTTGAATTATTTTGGGCAGACTCGTGTGTCATGATCTTGGGGTTCCAGAACCCCTAACCTCTAGACCTCATCAATATGATAGACCTCTGGAGAAAATTGAATAGGAATTTTTAAGGAGTATACCTTTTTCTCTGCTATATACACAGCACCTCCACAAAAATAGATGATGTATTAGGGCATAAAAACCTCACAACCAAATGCAGAAACTTGTAATTGTTAAATTCACCCTTTTAAAACCATAATGCAAAAAAAAAAAAAAACATTCAAAGAAGGGCCATGGAGGCAGAGATTAAAAATTAATTGGAACCAAAATAAACTAATCCTAAAGAATGAGTGGCTCAAAGAATAAATCATGGAAACAATCAATGATTTCATTAAATAGACTGACAACAATGAAACAACATACCAAAATTTTTGCGATGAAGTCAAAGCCATGATGGGCTTGGGATCTAGACACCCTCAATCCCACTTTGAACTTTCAAGCCAGCTTCTGAACTTTCCCACAATGCCCAGTCCCTGGCATTCACCTGCGGCATTGGTTTATACCAGAATAATCCTTCATTTTCTGTTACCTTCAGACCACCCCAGGTTATTTCCTAGCCTTAATCCTATCTAGACCATTTCTCTGTTACCTCCTGGTCACCTCAGCTTATTGGCCACTCCTAGATCACATCCAGCTCTTCCCATAGTCTTTTGCATAAAAGTATCCATCCTGCCTCCATTAAATTGCTCACATTCTTAAAATCTGGCTTACTTGTTAATTGCTTGTTATTGTCACAAATAGTGCAGGTTCTTAAAATTCCACCTGCTTCTATTAGTGAAACAATAAACCTTGTCTCTGACTGAAAGAAGTCTTGAGTGGTCAAATTCTTTGGAGGCAGGACCCATGCCATTTGCCCTTGAATTTTGAGATTCCCAGTACCCCTAGACCACAACAGCAGTACTTAGGGAAAATTTAGATCTCTAAATACATTCAACCATAAAAGAGAGAAAGAGCAGATCAATGAATTGGGCATGCAACTAAAAAAACAAAGAAACTAGAAAAATAAAAAGTCCCCAATTAAACACCAAAATTGAAATAATGAAGAGATTGATAAAATTGAAAGTAAAGAAAAATAATTGCATTAATAAAGAAAACTAGGAGCTTGTTTTATGGGAAAAAAACACAATAAAATAATTATTGGTTAATTTGATTTAAAAAAGGAAAGAAGAAAACCAAATTGCCAGTATCAAAAAAGAAGAGGATGAATGCACCACCAATGAAGATGTTATTTTTCCCAATTTTATGCCAGTAAATTTGACAAAATGGAAATAATGAAAATCAAAGGAAAGATTGATAAAATTGAAAGTAAAGAATTGCAAAGCAGTTTATACACATATCATCTCATTTGATCCTGACAGCAACCGTATAAAGTATGAATTATTATTCTCATTTTTCAGATGGAAAAACTAAGGCTCAGAGAAATGCATTAATAAAGAAAACTAGGAGCTTGTTTTATGGGGAAAAAACAATAAAATAGAATAATTATTGGTTAATTTGATTTTAAAAAGGAAAGAAGAATATCTAACTACCAGTATCAAAAAAGGAAAGGATGAATGTACCAGCAATGAAGATGTTATTTTCCCAATTTTATGCTAGTAAATTTGACAATCTAAGTGAAAAGGATGAATATTTACAAAAACATAAGTTTCCCTGATTAATAGAAGAGGAAATAGGATACTTAAATAACCTTGTTTAAGAAAAAATAAATTGAACAAGTCATCATTAAGCTCCTTAATAAAAAATTCCTAGGACCAGAGGGATTTACAAGTGAATTCTACCAAACCTTCAAGAAATAATTAATTCCAATACAATATAAACTATTTGAAGAAATAGGTAAAGAGGGAGTGCTACCAAGTTCCTTTTGTGGAACAAATATGGTTTTGATACCTAAACCAGGGAGAGCAAAAACAGAGAAAGAAAATTAGAGATCAATTTCATTAATGACTATCAATGCAAAAATTTTAAATAAAATATTCTCAAGGAGATTACAGCAACATATCACAAAGATCATAGGCTATGACCAGATAGGATTTATAACAAAAATGCAGGGCTGATTCATATTAGGAAAATGATCATCATAATTGATCACATCAATAACAATAAAAGTTATTTGATTTTGTCAATAGATATAGAAAAAGTTTTTTTTAATGTGACATCCATTCCAATTAACACTAGAAAGCACAGGAAAAAATGGAGCCTCTATTAAAATGATTTGTAGCATCTATCTAAAATGAAAAGCTAGCATTATCTGTAATGGGAATAAGCTAGAAGCCTTCCCAATAAGACAGTGTTGAAGCAAGGATGACCATTATCACCATTATCATTCAATAATTCTAGTAATAGCAATTAGACAAGCAAAATAAATTGAAGATATGATGATATACGTAGAGAACCCTAGAAAATCAACCAAAAAACTAGTTGAAGCAATTAACAACTTTAGCAAAGTTGCAGGATATAAAATAAACCCACATAAACCATCATCATTTCTACATATTGCCATCAAAACCCAGTAGCAAAAGATAGAAAGAGAAATCTCATTTAAAATAACTGCAGAATTATAAAATACTTAGGAGTCAATCTGCCAAGACAAAACCAAGACATGAAACACTACAGAAATCAAAGAATCAGCATTGATTACCACACAACATTCAATGCCACATAGAAAGTGTGACTATCAGGGAGTATCTGAACACAATTACAAAACACTTTTTACATAAATAATGACAAATCTAAAAAACTGGAAAGATACTAAGCGCTCATGGGTAGTTCTAGCCAGTATAATAAAAATGACAATTCTACCTAAATTAATTATTCAGTGCCATACCAATCAAACTATCAAGGAATAATTTTATAGAGCTAGAAAAAATAATAACAAAATTCATCTGGAACAACAAAAGATGAAGACTACCAAAAGAAGCAATGCAAAAAAAAAAAAAATGTGAAGGAAGGTGGCCTAGCACTAAAAAATTTCAAACTATTTTACAAAGCAGTAATCAACAAAACAATCTGGTACAGACCAGAAGTAGAGTGGTAGATTACTAAAATAGATTAGGTTCATAATACACAGTAATAAATGACTGTAGTAACTTAGTGTTTAATAAACCCAAAGATCTAAACTTTGGGGGCAAGAACTCTTTATCTGACAAAAATTCCTGGGAATACTGAAAAGCAGTTTGGCAGAAAGTAGGTATAGACCAGTATCTCACTTTGTTATACCCAAATAAGGTCAAAATGGATAAGTAATTTAGACATAAAAGGTTGATATCATAAGTGAATTAAAGGAGTATGAAAAATTTGCTCATTAGAAAGAGATAAGGTAGACACTAGTGTAGACTTATCAGACCTTATTATTGCCAAAAAGATAAACAAAAGAACAATCCATGTAAACATCAAGGGCATACTTGATCAGAGCATAAAAGGGAACAGGTAGGCACTCACAAGAAATAACCCACAAAAGATAATATCTTTCTCTTTGCATAATCGACTAAAAAATGTGAAGTATATGAGATCTGATGCTAATATTGCTTCTTGGTTATTAAAAAAAAAAGCATTTGATCGAGCAGAACATTTCCCCCCACCAAAAAACTCTCTCCCTCAAAAAGGTGTATTTCAGGTCAAAATTATACAAGAATTCTTGAAAGATAAAAGTTTAAACCTCATTCAATACCTGATCATTAATACAAATGAGGTATAAAACAGGAAAGTATATACTCACCAAATATTCTTGCCATGGAAAAAATGAAGCATAAAAAGATGGATTCCATTTATATGGTAAGGTCCTTCTGATAACATTGCATTAAAATCCAGAACATTACTAAGCCTTCTAAATGAAATTCAAAGCAAAGAGTTTGTCCTAACTATCCAGATACAAAAAGCAAGTTGATGAGGAATACCTTTTGTGAAGGCTATTATATGTGGCCAAATGGACAAATACCTGATCTATCAGTAAATCTATATCTTAAACAGACATTACAAATTCACAACAATGTGATCCAAAATTGAATAGGATCTGAAGATAATCATAATCATAAATAGTTTTTAATTAAATGCTTTAAGATTTGCAAAACAGTTTATATACATATTATCCCATTTGATCCTCACAGCAACCCTATAAAGTGTGAATAATTACTCTCATTTTTCAGATGGAAAAACTAAGGCTCAGAGAAATTAAATGGCTTGCCCATGATCATTCTGCTGAGGTAGGATTCCAACTCTAATCTTCCTTACTCTAAGTTTAATAGTCTATACACTGTGCCATCTAACTGCTTAGGGCTGGATTGCCTTTAGGATATTGTAAGTTCTTTTTATGACTTCATCCTTGTTCCTTAAACATAGACCCATCTCTTCTGTTTTAAACATTTTTTTTTCTGAAGATCTTATCTGACTTCAAGACATGAAACACTATAGAAATCAAAGGATCAACATTGATTACCACACAATGTTCAATGCCACATAGAAAGTGTGAGCAAAATGTAGAACAAATCTCAGAAAGAATTATGAAGAAAAGGTAGTATAAAGGAGGTCATTAACCTAACTCTGAACCTAATTCTGAGGCAAGAGAACTCACAAGGAATACAAAAACAAAACAGCAGGGACCTTATAGCTGAGAAAAAATGCTAAAAAGCCCAATTAAGGTTACCTATTTTATTTCTTATAACATCCTAAGGAGAATTAATAAACTCTGTGCATGTGGGGGACTCCAGAATTTGACTCACTAGGTGAGCTACGGACATTATGAAAAACACATGGGATTGAGACCATCTGTGGAAACAGTCTATTCACTTCATGCCCAACGTACATATTTCATTGAATGAAATGGTGAATAGTATCAAATTTAATTATTCTCTCTCTCTTTCTCTCTTTTTCTCTCTCTCTCCCCTTCCTTCCCTCCTTCTCTTTCTCTCTCCCTTTCTCTCTCTCTTTTGCTGAGTATGTCCAACTGAGTTAGGATAAGTTAAATGTGAATGACTCCATTTTATATTCAGCTCCCAAAAACTAGCATTAGTTGCAATAAACACTAAAATTTTTCTTAATAAATAAAAAAGGAAAGCAAGAATATAGCCTTTCTCCTCAATACTAGTTGGCACAGCTCTGAAAAATGTCATGATAACAATAAGACAAAAGAAATTGAAGGCATAAAGAAAAGGTGAAATTATCCTCATTTGTGCAAAGTATGGTGACTTACTTAGAAAACACCAGAAAATCAGAAAAGAAACTAAGATAATACTTTCAGTAAAGTTGCAGAATGCAAAACTAATCTACAAAAAAATAACATTTCTACATAGCATTAACAAAACCAGGAAAAATAATAGAAAGGGAAATCACATTCAAAACAATGACATAAAGTATAAGCAACTCTCTTGTCATTCTAAGACACAGTGAAATATTTTTATAAAAACAATTACAGAAATATCATTAGACACAAAAGAAGACAAATATTCAGGGATATTTATTGCTCCTGGTTGAGCCATGTCAATACTATTTTAAAATGACAATATTGATTAAATTTGTTTATAGATTTGGCACTGGGCCAAGTAAGATACCTAGGGCTTGTTTGATAGATCTAGACAAAATACATCATTTGAAGGAACAAAAGATCTAGAATATCAAGGAAAATAATGAAAAAGATCTGCATGAGAGAGAAATAATAATTCTAGATTTAAAATTATATTGTAAAGTAATTACCAGACTATCTGTTACTGTTTAACAAACAAATTGAAAAGTGATCCATGGAAAAGCCTAGATAAGAAAAGTCAAAACAAATTTAACTCAATATTCCAGAGTTTTAGAAGCTCAAGAATAAATTTACTAGGAGGAGGATTTCCTATTCAATGGTAAGTATTGGGAAGCTGAAGGGAGGGAAAGCAATTCAGTAATAATAATGATGATGATAATAATAATCATATTTTAGAAAAGGATCATCCATCCTATAGAACAAGTTCCAAGTAGAGTTTAAGTGATTAGTTCATGGTAACACAGCTATTAAGTGTCTGAGGTAGATTTTGCATCTAGGACTTTTTTAGTCCAAATCTAGTACTATATGCACTGTATTAATAGTGTCAAATTCAAAGAGAAATGGGAACCACTGAACATACATAAAGATCCCTTACTTAGAAAACCATGTTAACATTATCTATGTTCACTTGCATTTTTATTTTGTTAAATATTTCCAAACTCCATTTTTATCTGGTTCAGACCACACTAAGGAAGACCATGTGTGCACTACCCCATATTACATTTTAATCGGTGTACTTACCAGTATACATTTTGTTTCCCCTGTTAAACTCTTTGATATCAGGCACTGGAATTTTTCTTTGTATCCTCAATACCTGACATGGTGCTTGGACCATAGTAACTGTTTAGTAGTAGCTAGTTGAAATAAATTAAAGTAGAGTGTGGGACAATATTGCCCTAGCCTTTTGGAGCATGCTATACTCTTTAGCAGCCTGCAGGACTCTCCATGAATCTTCTCAGAGACAATCACAGTACAGTGAAACAGAGACACACAAAGAAAGCCACCCAGGTAACCAAACTCCCTAGAGCTGCATTTCTCGGTCCCACAAAGGCCTCCCCTGGTTATCTAACTCTTTTGTTCTCCCTCCTGACAGTATAGTAAACTTTCCATCATAAGTATTGGGTTAGAAACCATGACTTAGAAGCTGGGGAAAATTTATTTTTATAGATTAGCTAAGGAAAATCTCAGAGAAGGAGAGAGGCTCATTTCTTTATCAAGGTTATTGGCAACAGTGACTACCTCCCTGATGTATAGATCAATTGACCTGCCTTCCTGAATGTGGAAACAATTTACAGCAATGAGATCACTGATTCCTGAGGAAATATTGAAATGGGGAAAATATTGCATTAAATATAGATACTCCTGGCTTTGTAAGTCTGACCAAGGTGGATACTAAACTCTCATTAGAATCTCATTTAGGAATTATTATTGCTCATCTGCACCCATTTCATAGCAAACAATGGGGATAGTTGTCACTATTTTTTTTTGGAAAAAAGTGAAAGCAATTATCACATTATCAATGAAAAAAATTAATGATTTTTTAAATGTAAATTATAAGAATCTATAAATTATTATCATCTAAAGAAATTTTTACTCATAATTGCTCAACCTCATTTGATACAGTCAAGAAAAAGAAAAAATACAAACTTACAGCCATCAAAAACAACAGCTTTGAAAGAAATTTGGGTTTCTTCCTTGCCATTAACCAAAAGATTTTTGAAGTGCTTCATTCTGCCTTTCAGACTGCCTGTACAAATATAAATAAACACCAATTTAAATTGGGAGGTGGCATTTATTCCACATGAATTTTCATTATTGATCAGTGAGAGCCTTTTCACATATCCACAGGCTACTTTTAGAAGCAAATAGCAACCACGAAGACAGGAGAGTGCAAAAATCAAGCTAAGTTTAGAAATTTCAGGGATTCTGAAGTTTATGCTCAAGATTTTTTCACATGTGTGAATGCGTGTTTATGTGCATGTGGTGCGTGGTTTTTTTTTTTTTTTCCCTCTGCCAAAACCTCTATCTTCCAGCTTCTGACTGCGTAATCATAGCCCTGGCTTCTATGTACATGTGCTCCCATGCAAGAGGTGAGATGTTATCTACCAGCCAGGGTGCTGATTGATTTTATAGTTCTTTATATACAGTTTACTTCTAAAAAAAGAATAAAAGTGCTAGTTTCATTAGAAACCTATTACAATCCCCTATTTTAAGAGTCTAATAAATGGGAGAATTTCCTTTCTAATAACATGACACCATACTGCACATAAAAGCTCAAAGAACTTCTCTCTCCTGTCCTATCTTTAAAGCAATTTGGGTGATGATTGGAAGCCCATCAAACTATTACTTCACCTTGAGAAAGAGGTTTGGGGTATGAGTGTATGTGTGGCTGCATTTGTTAAGATAAAATAGTACTTTTACATGTATATGTTTAGGGCTAATGAGTAATACCATCTGTAGGACTAGAATATTTTCACACTCCTCTCTATTATACAAAACAATAAACCCTCTCCAGCTGATTTCTCTCATTGTGGAATGCAAATTGCCTATAAAAGACCTGGGGGTGTGAGAAGACACTTATCAAACAGACATCACATGTGCACTTGTATAAAGATGACACAAACTCAAACACAATTTTAGAGGTATTAATCCAAAAAAAGCATCAGAGAACTTTTTTCTTGTAATTTTAATAATTATGATCTAAAGTAACTCTGTTGGCTAGAACATGTTGACTAACATATTGTAAACAGCATAACATCTTTGAGCATTGATTTCATCCTGTCTCAGACACTTCCCAGCTGTGAGACCATGGCAAGTCACATAACCTCACTCAAACTCAGTTATTTCATCATTAAAATGTAGATAATATTATCTGTAGCACTTACCTCACAGGGTTATCGTGAGAATCAAATCAAATGTAATGTATATACAGTGCTTTGCAAACCTTAAAGCACTGTGGATTAGAGGCAGCTAGGAGATACAATGGATAGAGTGGTTAGAGAGTTGGAACTGGAGTCAGGAAAGACCTGAATTCAAAGCTAATCTCAGACACTTAATAGCTGTGCAGCCTTGGTTAAGTCATTTGCCTTGTGTACCCTAATTTCCTCATCTATAATAACATATACTTCCCAGGCTTGTTGTGAGGATTGAATGAGATAATATTTGTAAAATACTTTGTAAACTTTAAAGTGATATTTAAATGCTGAGTAGCATTATTATTATATCTACTATCATCATCATCATCACCACCACCACCACCACCACCACCACCACCACCACCATCACCATTATCATCATCTCATTAAATTTGGGCCAGGTTCATCTCTGTAGAACTCAATGCAAAAATCTTTAAAGTCAGAAAAAAGCCCAGATCTCTGCCTCATTACATAAGGCAAAAATAAATTTTAATCCTAAAATGAATCTGTGATCTCAATGACAATATTCCCTCCAAAGAAGCAGATTGTATCCCATTCACTTCTGCCTGTCCTGTTTGGCGCTTGTACATGTCCTTCCATAAGTTTACCAAAGAGCCCACCCAACCAGCTGGAATCAAGCTTTTCCAGCTTTCTATCAACATGGCAAAAATATGAGGATATGGGTCATGAAAATGTCTGCCTTAAATGATAATGTTTGCATGATTTCAGCTGAATGTGGTGTGTATGCTTATGATTTTCTATAAAGTACACTTATTTGAACTTTGAGCACTATTTTATTCACAAACAGAAAATTCACTACTGGCAACTAAGAGCAATATTATCATGGAATCAGCAGACTAGAAACATTTAGATTTTTTTTTTTTGCCAACTCCAAATGAGACCTGGAAATTGAAGGATAAACCAGAGATAATAATATCCAAACATATAAAAGTAACAATAATCTACAAAAATTAGGTCATTTTGGAAAGTGAGAGAAGGGAAAGAAGGAGAGGTGATGAAGGAGAGATGAAAGGAGAGGGAAGAGAAGAAGAAATGGAAGACAGAGAAAGAGGTGGAGACAAAGACACAAAAAAGAGTCAAAGAAAGAGAAATGTTAAGAGATTTAAATAGCACATAAAATTGTCAATATCTTCTATGAAGGCTGAAACAAAAATCAACTGATATTGTTTAGGAAGACTAACCTTTGGATCATAAGGTCAAAATGGAAGATACATAGTTTAAAATAATGAAGTTCTGGCTTATGATGACAGCCAGTATAACTATCTTCTACATCAAATTTCTTAGAGTCATTGCTCCCCATCAAGTGATTCCCTCTTTTGATTATCTCCAATTTATCCTCCATACACCCTGTTTTTACATAATTATTTTCCCAAAAGATTGTGAGTTTTTTGCCTTCCTTAGTTTACTCAGTGCTTAGTATTTACTCAATGCTTGGCACATAGTAGGTACTTAATAAATGTTAGTTGATTGACTGTACTAGAAAGTACTTGGTCCATCATTCAATCCTCTTGCTTCACACATGAGGAAACTGTGGCAAAGGGAGGTTAAATATATTTACAAATGTCAAGTGAGACAGAGGTAGTATCAGGTAGGATTTAAACCAAACTACTTGTATTCCAAAGCCAGAACTCCTTCCCTTATCATTTAGTGCCACTAATTTCATTTTAGCTGTTCGTTTTATTGAAACCCTCACTTTTAAAGGATACCTCTAAAAGACTTACTGAATACAAGGAGTTGAATTTTGTTACAAAAAGAAAACTCACCCAGAAAACTTCCTTGTTCTACCAGGGAAGCAATTAAGGTTCAATCATTTTTAATGCATCATAAATAATCTTCACACTTGCTGTTAAGTTAATTAATATAATCAGTAAAGCCAAATGCATCAAAATGAAGCTTATTTTGCAAACATGCAAAATGTTCTGCCTCATTGCCCTATCATCACGAGTAAGTGACATTTGGCTAACAATTTTTTTAAGCTCTCATTTCAATTTTTTTTTTTATCATGAATTCTATCTTTTTTTTTTTAAGATCAACAAAAAGAGACTCATAGTCTTGGTAAGTGGTAGAGAAAACCATGAATAGTTCTTGAGAGAATTTCCCAAAATTACCTACATAAAAAAGTATCTTGAATTGACATTAGTACGGATTTAGATGAATTAGCAAAATTTATTAGATTTCAATTAAACAATTATGTAAGTAACTGTGGTGTAAAAGACACTGAGCTGGGTGTTGATGACTCAGAGACAAAAATAAAACAGTCTCTGCCTAAAGAAATTAATATTTCATTTTTTAAACAAAAGTATATTTAGGACAGTTAAAGGTGACTATAAGGACACAGTGATCTCTTCAAATAATTATTTTAAAGGCTAGTGCTTTTATGGTTCTGCTTTTGTCCCTACATTTTCTTTCTTACTTTTTTTTTCCTCTTGGGAAAAATACTTCTTAATTTCTGATAATAATATTCTTTGCTTTTACATAGAAAAAATGTCTCCATTATATATATTATATGTCTGCTTTTGATGAAATACATTCTATATTTTTCCAAGTTTTTGATGAAATAAATTCCATATTTTTCCAGGCTTAAGTGAAAGTAACTTCACTTGTCAGTAACTTAGTGTCTTAATGAGTTGTGTAAAGCACAAAGAGTTTAAATGAATTGTTCATGGTCACACAGCTAATCTGTGTGGCAGAGGCAGGTTTAGAACACAGGTCTATCCTAGCTCTAAGGATGGAATACTCTCCAACACCACACATTAGAAGAAAATATCTTATCTTATTTTTGAATTGTGTAATTTGGGTGTTTTCCTTTAGAAAATTTGCCAGATTTCTACTTAAAAATCTAGAACAAATAAAAATAAATCTTCCTTATAAAACATTTGGTGATTTTTGAGCTATTCTTTAAAAAAATATATACATATATATATACATACATACATACATATTATATACACATACATACATATATATGTTATCATTATGTTTGTATGAGGAGGTAACTAAGCTAGACTTCTATGGTGAAAGAAATCGAATCTTTTTCTAGGATCACATCAGCATTGATTAGTTAATCAGATTATCTAGCACTAACCTTGGAAAGTACAAGAGTACAAGGCCCAGAGAGAAATGGATGAGGAATAGGTAAGGTTTGATTGGGAGATAATAGGTAGCACACAAGTAAAGAGAGAAGGAGTTAGGATAGAAATACAGAGAATGCTTGTGGAGAATATGCTTTAGTAACTTGGGTAAATTTGAAATAAGAAGGAAGGAAAACATTGTGAAGTTATTAAGTAATAGAAAGGTAAAGGTATCTGTGATAAACTTTCTCAACTTCATAACTTTTAGAGTCAGACCCAGAAAAGGATAACATCTATATTTTAGACTGTCTATGTGGAGCGAGACATTAAACATTATTGATGAATTCAGATCAACTTAATCAGAAACATTGGTAAAGGAAAATACTTTATAATGAATTTTTTTTGTTTCATTGTACTTTGCAGGTGTGCTTCTTTTAAATAATAATAATGGCTTCCATTTACATGACAGTATGGTATAGTGCAGAAGTGTCAGACTCATGGCCTGTGGGCTGTCCACATCAAAACTTCTAAGTGTCACTGGAACCAGATTAAAATATAATTGGAAAATGTTTAACAAGGTAATTTAAAATACAACATAGATAATATTAATTTGTAGTTTTCTAAGTCAATATGGATCCATTTCTACTTGAGTTTGACACTTATGTGACCCTGGGAAAGTTGATTAACCTCTCAATGATTCAGGAATTGTTTGAGGACATAAATTGCAAATAAGGCACCTTCCTTCGTTGTTAAAGGAAATTCTCCCACCTGGGAGTTCCATATACCAATGAAATCATAATTCTAGTAAATTTCAAATTCATGGGATCCAGAAAAAACTGGGACCTCACTACAGCAAGGTGATCTTTTTATTCATCCTTATTTGATTGCCTATCAAACTCTCCATGGACATTTCTACAAATCTCTTTCTTCCTCAAGCCTCCCTTCCACACCTGTCACTCACCGCACTCTGTAAGGTGAGGACCTTGCTTGTTACTTTACCAAGCATACTGACACCATTCCTTGTGAACTCTTTCTCACATAGCAACTTCCCTGTCTCCCATTCTTTACATCTAAAAACCCCTTGACTTTAGATCCCACTCTCCTCCTTTCCCCAAGTATGTGACAAAGAGGTGACCTCTCTCCTTGTCCAGTCAACTCCATATATACATTTGATGCCAACCCTCTGATTCTTTTCTGACTGAATTCACAGTCATCCTCCTTCCAAAATCTTCAACCTTTCCCTACCAACTTTCCTTTACTGCTGCCTTTGTATGTTCCCAAGTTTCTCATAACCTTAAAAAAAGAAAGAAAAACCTTAACTAGACCCTATTCTTCCTCAAGCTATCATTTCACATCTGCTTTTTTTCTGTTTCACCCAAACTCCTTAAAAACTGGCTATCCTTGTTACTATCCTCCTCTCTCACTCCTCAACCCCTTGGAAGCTGGTTTCTGATCTTATCACTTAAATGAAAGTTCTTTCTCCAAAGTTACAAATGATGTCTTAATGGCCCAATCTAATGTATTTGTTTGAAAAACCCAAAGACCCCAGCCTCTATCATAAGAACTTGCTATTTGAGAAAAACTGCTGGGAAAACTGGAAAATAATAAGGAATGAACTAGGTATAGATCAACATCTCACACCATATATCAAGATAAGGTCTAAATGGGTATGGTTTAGATATACATGGTGACACCATAAACAAATTAGAATAGCAAGGAATACTTTATTTGTTAGATCCAAGAAGAAGGTAAGAATTTATTACCAAACAAGAAATAGAGAGCATTACAAAATGTAAAAGAGATAATTTTGATTATATTAAATTAAAAATCTTTTGCACAAATAAAACCAATTCAATGAAGATTAGAAGGAAAGCAGAAATCTGAGAAACAATTTTTATAAGTGTCTCTGATAAAGGTCTGATTTCTCAAATATATAGAGAACTGAGTCAAAAATAAGAATACAAGCTATTCCCCAATTGATAAATGATCAAAGGATTTGAACAAGCAGTTTTCAGATAAAGAAATCAAAGCTATCTCTACTTATATGAAGAATTGCCCCTAACCACTTTTGATTAGAGAAATACAAATTAAAACAACTCTGAAGTACCACCTCAAACCTATCAGATTGTCTAATATGACAAAAAAGGAAAATGATAAATGTTGGAGATGATGTTGGAAAATTGGACACTAATGCACTATTGGTGGAGTTGTAAATGGACCACCAACAACCATTCTGGAGAGCAATTTGGAACTATGCTCAAAGGGCAACCAAACTGTGCAAACCCTTTGATTCAACAATACCACTATTAGGCCCAAAGAGATCATAAAAAGGAGAAAAGGACTTACATGTACAAAAGCATTTATAGTGGCCCTTTCATGGTGGCAAATTATTAGAAATTGAGGGGATGTCCAGCAACTGGGAAATGACTGAATAAGTTATGGCATATGAATGCAATGGAATACTATTGTGCAATAAGAAATGATGAGCAGGGAGATTTCAGAAAAACCTGGAAAGACTTCTACAAACTGATAAAAAGTGAAATGAGAAGAACTAGGAAAAGATTGTACACAGTACCAGCAACATTGTATGATGATCGACTATGAATGACTTAACTCTTCTCAGAAACACAAAGATCCAAGACAAATAAAAGGACCCATGATAGACAATGCTATCCACATCCAGATAAAGAACTGATGAACTCTGAATGCAGATCAAAGCAAACTTTTTTCACTTTATTTTTTGTGTTTTTTTTCCTTTTGACCTGTTTCTTCCTTCACAGCTGTGACTAATATGGAAATATGTTTTGTGTAATTGAACATATCTAAATTATATCAAATTTCCTAGCATTTAGGGGAAGGGAGGGAAGGAGGGAGGAAAATCTTCCTAGGAGTGAAGAAGGTGGAGTAAGAAGTAAATTACTCCCATCCTCCCTTACTGACTTCTAAAAACCCAGAAAATATTGCCCCAGGAAAAGCCCTGGAAGAGCTGAGCCAGCAGAAAGATGGGGTGCTATAATCTCATAGCCCAGGAAGTATGGGGGATTAACTCGAAAGGTCCCTCTCGCTCTAGTGGAAAGGGAGTAGCACAGGACAGGTGGCATCCCAACAAGCCAGCAACAAGCCCCACTCCAGCAAACCAGGGGAAGATCCTGAAGGCCAGGGTGGTGGAGCAGGCAACCACCAACACCAGAACCCCCAAGTGCCTTGGCACAGGCAGGGGAACTGGTAGACTCCAGCTTACAAAACCATGACATGCATCAGTGGATTTCCTTCAGCAGCCAAATCCCCTGGTCCTTCAGCACAACTCCAAGAAGTACAATTTCAGGCAGGCAGACATCCTCCAACAGCCAAACATTCCAGTGCTTCGAAGCAGCTCAGGTGAGCAGCCCTTCAAGGGCCAGATTCCTTCCCACACCCACCCCAAGGGCTTCAGTGCAGCTGACCCCAGCTCAGCACCAGGTGAGCTGCCAGACCCCTATAGCCTCAAGCTGCCAGCACCTGAGGCCCCAGCACACAAAGCCAATGACCAGGTCCCTAGCCCCCAGCACAAGAAGCTTAGGTCAGTTTCCCTTGTGTTCAAATAGGAGAGTTCAACTTAAAAAGCTAGGAAATAGGCAAACCCATGAGCAAAAAGCAGAAATGAATAGTGGCCATAGAATCTTACTATGGGGACAGGGAAGATCAAAACACAAATTCAGAAAAGGGCAACATTGTCAATATACCCACAACTGAAACCTCAGAGGGGAATATGAACTGGTCTCAAGCCCAAAAAGCCTTCTGGAAGAGCTCAAGAAGGATTTTAAAAGTCAAATAAGAGAGGTAGAAGAATAATTGGGAAAAGAAATGAAGGTATACAAGAAAAAGTCAATAGCTTGGAAAAAGAAGGACAAAAATTGACTGCAGATAACAAGTCCTTAAAAAGTAGAATTGGGGGGCAGCTAGGTGGCCCAGTGGATGGAGCACCGGCCCTGAAGTCAGGAGGACCTGAGTTCAAATCCGGCCTCAGACAAAACACTTGACACTTACTAGCTGTGTAACCCTGGGCAAGTCATTTAACCGCAATTGCCAAAAAAAAAAAAAAAAAAAAAAAAGGAAAATTGGCCAAATGGAAAAGGAGGCACAAAAATTCACTGAAGAGAGGAATTCCTTTAAAAGTAAAATGGGCCAAATTGAAAAGGAGGTACAAAAACTAATTGAAGAAAACAATTTGTTAAGAATTAGAATTGGGCAAGTGGATGCTAATGACTCTATGAGACAGTAAGAATCACTACAACGAGATAAAAAGAATGAAAAAAAAAAACAGAAGAAAACCCAAAATACCTCATTGGAAAAACAACAGACTTGGAAAATAGAACCAGGAAAGATAATTTAAAAATTATTGGTCTACCTGAAAGCCATGGTGAAAAAAAAAAAAAAAAGAGCCTGGACAACGTCTTCCAAGAAATCATCACGGAAAACTTCCCTGAGGTCCTAGAATCTGAGGGTAAAATAATCATCAAAAGAATCCACTGATCATCTCCTAAAAGAGATCCCAAATTGAAAATGTCAAGGAATATTGTAGCCAAATCCCAAAATTACCAGGTCAAAGAGAAAATACTGCAAGTAGCCAGAAAGAAACAATTTAAATATCATGGAACCACAGGCAAGATCTTGCAGCTTCTACATTAAAAGATTGGGGGACTTGGAATATGATATTCCGTAAGGCAAAGGAGCTTGAATTACAACCAAGGATCAACTACCCAGCAAAACTGAGCATAAATTTTCAGGGGAGGAGGTGTACATTCAATGAAATAGGAGACTTCAAAACCTTCCTGATGAAAAGAGCAGAGCTCAACCAAAGATTTGATCTTCAAATACAAGACTCAAGAGAGGCATAAGAAAGGTAAACAGAAAAGAAAAAAAAACACACATTATTCAATAAGGGCAAACTGTTTACATCTCTATGAGGGAAGATGATGCTTGTAAACTCTTTAGAACTGTATCTTTATTATGACATTTAAAAGGGATATACATAGACAGAGGGTGTGGGTATAAGATGATTTTGATATGATGATAAAAATCTACTTAAGTGGTAGAAAGGGATTGTATTGGGAGAAGAGGAAAGGAGGAGGCAGAAAACGGTAATTTACATCACATGAAGAGACACAAAGACCTATTACAGTAGATGGAAAGAAGGGAGGGAGATGAGCATTGTTTGAACCTTACTCTCATCAGATTAGGCTGAAAAGAGGGAATAACATAATCAGTTAGGTATAGAAATATAACTTTCCCTATAGGAAATAAGAGAGGAAAGGGGAAAGAAAAGGGAGGGGGTAGACAGAAGGGAGGAAAAAAGTAGTAAGGGAAAAGGGGAAGAAAAGGGAAGGGGCTGATACAAGGGGGGCAGATTGAGGTAGGAAGTGGCTGAAAGCAAAACTCTAGTGAGGAGAGAAAGGGAAAAAAGAAAGAGAAAAAATATAAATGGGGGGAAAGTAGGATGAAGAGAAAGGCAGATAGTAATCATAATTGTGAATGTGAATGTGATGAACTCTCCCATAAAATAGAACATATCTTTTTCTTGATTGTACATGGCACCTACACAAAAACTGACCATGTACTAGGGCATAAAAACCTCCCAATCCAATGCAGAAAGGCAGAAATATTAAATGAATCTTTTTCAGATTATGATGCAATAAAAATTACACGTAATAAAGGGCCATGGAAAGATGAACTAAAAAAATTTGAAACTAAATCTAATCCTAAAGAATGTGTGGGTCAAACAACAAATTATAGAAACAATCAATAACTTCATCCAAGAGAATGCCAATAATGAGACAACATGCCAAAACTTACGGGATGCAGTGAAAGTGGTTCTTGGGAGAAGTTTTATAGCTCTCAATGCTTCCATGAATAAAATAGAGAAAGAGAAGACCAATGAATTGTGTTAAAAAAGCTAGAAAAAGAGCAAATTAAAAATCCCCAATTAAATACCAAATTAGAAATTCTGAAAACCAAAGGAGAGATTAATAAAATTGAAATTAGGAAAACTATTGAACTAATAAATAAAACTGAGTTGGTTTTATGAAAAAAAAACAATAAAATAGATAAACCCTTGGTTAATGCAATTTAAAAAAAAAGAAAGAAGAAAACCAAATTCAGCATCAAAAACTAAAAAGGTTAATTCACCACCAATGAAGATGAAATAAAAAACAATAATTAGGAGCCATTTTGCCCGACAGTGTGCTAATCAATTTGACAATCTTAGTGAAATGGATGAATATTTACAAAAAATATAAATTACCCAGATTAACAGAAGAGGAAATAAAATACTTAAATAACCCCATTCCAGAAGAAGAAATTGAACAAACCATCAATAAACTCCCTAAGAAAAAATCTCCAAGGCCAGATGGATTTTCAAATGAATTCTATCAAACATTTAAAGGACAATTAATTCCAATACTATATAAACTACTTGGGAAAATAGGCAAAGAAGGAGTTCTACCAAATTCTTTTTATGATACAGATATGATTCTGCTAGTTAAACTAGGAAGAGTCAAAGCAGAGAAAGAAAATTATAGGCCAATTTCCCTAATGAATATAGATGCAAAAATTTTAAATAAAATATTAGCAAAGAGATTACAGCAACTTATTACAAGAACAATATACTATGACCAGGTAGGATTTATACCAGGAATGCAGGGCTGGTTCAATATTAGGAAAACTATCAGTATAATTGACTATATCAGCAACAAAACTAACAGAAATCATATGATTATCTCATTAGATGCAGAAAAAGCTTTTGACAAGATATAACACCCATTCCTATTAAAAACACTAGGGAGCATAGGAATAAATGGAGTCTTCCTTAAAATGATAGGTAACATCTATCTAAAACCATTGGCAAGTATTATATGTAATGGGGATAAACTAGAAGCATTTCCAATAATATAGGGGGTGAAACAAGGATGTCCATCATCACCACTGTTATTCAGCAGCTTTAGCAATAAGAGAAGAAAAAGAAATTGAAAGAATTAGAATAGGCAAAAAAGAAACAAAGCTATCACTCTTTGCATATGATATGATGGTATACTTAGGGAATCCTAGAGAATTAAGTAAAAAATTATGTGAAATATACAAATATAGCAAAGTTGCAGGATATAAAATAAACATAAACCATCCACATTTCTATATATTACTAACAAAGCCCAACAGATAGAAAGAGAAATTCCATTTAAAGTTATTGTAGACATTTTAAAATATTTGGGGGTCTTCCTGTCAAAATAAACCCAGGAACTATATGAACACAATTACAAAACACTTTTCACACAAATAAAGTCAGATCTAAATGGAAAAATATCAGTTGTTCACTGGTAGGCTGAGCTAATATAATAAAAATGACAATTCTACCTAAATTAATTTACTTATTCAGTTCCATACCAATCAACCTACCAAATAATTATTTTATAGAGGTAGAAAAAATAATAACAAAATTCATCTGGAAGAACAAAAGATCCAGACTATCAAGCGAGTTAATGAAAAGAAATGCAAGAGATGGTGACCTAGCTGTACCAGATCTTAAATTGTATTACAAAGCAGCAATCATCAAAACTACTTGATACTCCCTAAGAAAAAGAGTGGTAGATCAGTGGAATAGGTTAGGCATGCAAGACACAATAATCAATGACTATAGAAATCTATTGTTTGATACATCCAAAGACTCCAACTTCTGGGATAAGAACTCACTGTTTAGCAAAAACTGCTGGGAAAACTGGAAAATAGTATGGCAGAAACTGGGCATAGACCAACATCTCATTTTACACCCTACACCAAGATAAAATCAAAATGGGTACATAATTTAAATATAAAGGCTGATAGTATAAGCAAACTAGGAGAGCAAGGAATAGTTTACTTATCAGATCTATGGAGAGGAGAAGAATGTACAACCAAACAAAATAGAGAACACTATGAAATGCAAAATGAATGATTTTGATTGCACTGAATTGAAAAGTTTTGCACAAACAAAACCAATGCAACCAAGATTGGAAGGGAAGCAAAAAGCTGGGAAACAATTCTTACAGTCAGTGTTCCTGATAAAGGCCTCATTTCTAAAATATACAGAGAACTGAGTGAAATTTATAAGAATACAAGTCATTCCCCAATTGAAAAAGGGTAAAAGGATATGAACAGGCAGTTTTCAGATAAAGAAATTAAAGCTATCTATAGTCATATGAAAAGAGGCTCTAAATCACTATTGATTAGGGAAAAGCAAATCAAAACAACTCTGTGGTACCACATCATACCTATCAGATTGTCTAACATGACAAAACAGGAAAATGATAAATGTTGGAGAAGATATGGGAAAACTGGAACACTAATGCATTCTTGGTGGAATTATGAACTGATACAACTATTCTGAAGTACAATTTGGAACTTTGCCCAAAGAGCTAAAAAAAACTGTGCAAACCTTTTGACCCAGCACTACCACTTCTAGGTCTGTATCCCAAAGAGATCATAAAAATGGGAAAAGGACTTACATGTACAAAAATATTTACAACAGCTCTTTTTGTGGTGGTCAAGAATTGGAAATTGAGGAGATGCCCATCAATTAGGGAATGGCTAAGCAAGTTGTGGTATATGAATGTTTTGGAATACCATTGTGTTATAAGAAATGATGAACAGGAGGACTTCAGAAAAACCTGGAAAGACTTATATGAACTGATACTGAATGAAGTGAGCAGAAACCAAAGAACATTGTACACAGTAACAGTTACATTGTGCAATGACTAACTTTCATTGACTTGGGTCTTCTCAGCAATGCAAGGATCTAAGGCAACTTCAAAAGACTCATGGTGGAAAATGCTATCCACTTACAGGTAAAGAACTACAGAGTCTGAATACAGATTGAAGCATACTATTTCATCTCTATTTTTTTTCTTTTGTTGTTTTATTTCTTCTTTCTCATGGTTCCTCCCATTGGTTCTAATACTTCTTTACAACATGACTAATATGAAAATATGTTTTAAAAAAGGAAAGAAAAATCTGGAACTCAAAATTTTATAAAAATGAATGTGAGAAATTCTTATGACATAATTGGGAAAAAATAAAATACTATTAAATTAAAAACAAATAAAACCCTTTCTAATTTGACCCCCCTCTACCTCTCTATCTCCATTGGACATTACTCTTTTTCCTTCTTATTTGTTATTTGGCCAAGTTGTCCTCCTCTCAATTCCTAACACAACACTCTTTCTCCACTTTCTGTGCCTTTGTCATAGCCATCCCACATAATTGGAATGGATTCTCTTCTAATCTCCACCTCAAGCTTTCTTTCTTTAAGACAACATAAGAATACCCTTTGACATGAAGACTTTTCTGATGCCCCCAAATGCTAATACCCCCCAACCAAAATAATATGGTATTTATATTTTGTGCATATTTGTAATACACACACACATATATATATACGTACATTATATATGTATATAATATACATATACACATACACTTATATATACATATATGTGTATGTATATATGTAAATTTATATATATGTTACATATATATGTTTATATGTAGTGGTTGCCTCCCCCATTAGAATGTAAGTTCATTGCAAATAGGGTTTATTTCATTCTTTGTATTTGTATCTCCTATGCTTAGCATAGTGCCTGGAACACAATAGGAGTTTAATAAATACTTGTTGATTGATTGGTTTGTTCAAGCAGATTGGTCTGGTCTAGTTTCATTCCCCATCTTGGTTTTTGTGCAAATTCTTTCTTTCCCAAAAGCATGTAAGAGATTATGTTGAGATACTAGTGTGAAAGCTCCAGTGTTCTTGGTCACATAAAGTTTATTATACCACTCTTTTATACATCCTTTCTGTTATTTCTTGTTCCTCCGTTTTCATTCTCTCAAGGTGACTGCTTAGTTGGATATCTTGCCAAGTCTTTTTTTAAACTTCTTTATCAGACAGCACTCCTTATAATCATGTCATGCTTCTTCAAAATAATTAAATAGAAGGATAAGAATAGGTATATTGCCTCTGGAAAATTGCAAAGTTCTTTTTTTTTTTGCAAAACTCTTTTAATGACCCTGTTTCCCATATAAATAGAGGTCCATAGTACCAACATTCTACTTCAGCAGTTACATCATCAAGATATGGAATACAACACTTTCTGGAAAACTGAAGAGAGATATTATATAGAGGACAAAGGAAAGGTAAATGTAGGGAGTGCAACATATAGTCAATGTTAAAATTCATAGAACAGTAATAAAAGATGTTATCAAGGAAATGTATGATAGCAAGAAATATGGCCTGGTCATGTGGTAAGATAAAGGAATGACAGGTGAAGAGCCAGAGGATTTTCCATTGGTGCCCTGATAATCTCAGGAGAAAGTAAGAAAGGCCTTTAGCATATTTGACAAAATTATGGGAAGATATGGACAAGAGATACACAGAATAGTCAAGCATTGGAAGGAAGGCTCTGATTAATGATATCATAGATCCATTTAAGGATTTGACATATGGTACTTATTAGGTCACGAACATGGGAATGGCATGAATTTAATGTTGAAAAACTGTAAGTTAATAAACTTGTATTATTTTCATTTTTATGTGATAATGTACTAGTGCAAGAGTGCATAACATTTATGACATCAAAAGAATGTCAATTTGAGATATCTTTATTGATAATTGAAGATGATTCCATTCACTAAAACATTACTCTGAAATTTCTATATTCAACAAAATAAACCTGATAGATCGGTTTGATATTAGATAACTGACAGGATTTATTAAATGAACATTTTCACCTTCACAAAGTGCAACCAAAATCATAACATACTCATTCTTCATCCTTAGTGCATTATCTTCCTATAGGTTAGATTCATTTTCATAATTGAAATAGTAGCCCCTCTAGGCTGAGATCAGATCTAATTCATGATTTCTACACCTAGCTCTACAAGACTCAAAGAATCTGTACAAAATATAATAAAACATAAAGTAGGAAAATAAGCACCTACAGTCCTCATGTACAAAAATTATAGATAGTATTTTTAAAATAGGTAACCTCCACACCCACCCACAAACAAAAAAAATGTTATCCAAATATATCAACATATTAGACTAAAAATGTAACAAATTCATTGGTCTTAGGGGAAAATTCATTTGAATCTTACAAGTTAAAAAACTAAAGAAAACTCCCCTTGATACTGTTCTTGGCACTTTCCAATCATGCAACACCTGCTGAGCATGACTTGTTAAGCTCTAGTAGCTTATTACACAATCCAAAATGGTAGCTGGCATTTAACAGCTGCCAAAGGACCTTAAGTTCCAACAGATTTCATTATCTCTGAGTGATATGAGTCCAAGGGTCATACAATCACAGAATAGTTGTGATTATCATTGAATCAAGAAAGTCTGACAAAATGAGTCACCAGTGACATACTTCATTTTACATAAAAATTGCAGTCCTCAGAGTTGAGTGTATATTAATTTTTGATCAATCAAGTTATACTTCAAATCATTAGGAGGGGTTTGTGTTTTAAAGGAATCTTACTATTAACTTTGTCTTTGGTAAAAAGAATAATCATGCCACTATTTTGCCTTGTGAATAAATTTTTATTTTCATATAAGATGCATGCTTAGTTTAAAGTACATTCATCACTAACCCTTCATGGGAAGAGTGAAATATTTTAAAAATATGACAGTAAACTTCACAGAATAAAATTTTAACTTATTGTAACTTAAATCAATAATAAAAACAAAATTATTAAAAGTGAAAATAGTGGGGGCAGAGTCAAGATGGTAGACAGAAAGCAGTGACTTGCTAGAGCTCTCCCCCAAATCCCTCCAAATACCTACAAAAAATGGCTCTAAACAAATTCTAAAGCAGCAGAACACACAAAAAACAGAGTAAAAAAAAATTCCAGCACAAGACAACTTGGATGGCTGATCTTAAGGTATATCACACCAGGCTGGGAGAGGAACACAGTTCGGTGTGGGCATGCAGGCCGCAGTAACCCTGGAGCAGGCCTCAGAGGACTGAATCATAGGCAGCTCTGGCGGTTTCCAGACTTCCCAACCCAAACGCCAAGACAACTTAAAGAGTCAGTGGGAAAACTTTGTTACTGCGGTGAGAGAAGAAGCTAGATCTCAGCCACCCCAAGGGCGGCAGCTGGCTTCTGAGCTTCCAGCCCACAGACTGAGGGGGAATCGAGTAGCTGATCAGAGGGGGAGTGCAAGGATCTCTTTGCCAGGGCTGAGGCAGGAATCTCTTGCTTTACCTGTGCTTAGATCTGGGTCACAGTTCTGAGGGGCAGTCCTAGGGCAAGGAGGAGTGCTGGCGTGGTGGAGCTTGTTGTGGCAGTGGAGAGGAAACACCTCACCCCTTATCATAGCACCTTGGAAGAACTGACACTTTTCAGGTCCCTAGAAGCATCTCTGAAAACAGCTGTACAAACCCCCAAAGCTTGGGACAGTACATTCTCCACATTGGAAACAGACTCTTACCTTAACAAAGAGTTTAAAACTCAAGTAATTGGTTGGGATCATGAGCAAGCAGCAAAAAAGAGTCAGACTATATTATCTTACTTTGGTGACAAAAAAGATAAAAACATACAACCAGAAGACCAACAAAGCCAAAGCTCCTACATCCAAAGCCTCCAAGAAAAATATAAATCGACAGTCCCAGGCCTTGGAAGAGCTCAAAAGGGATTTTGAGAAGCAAGTAAGAGAAGTAGAGGAAGAACTGGGAAGACAAATGAAAGTGATGCAAGAAAATCATGAAAAGCAAGTTGACAGCTTGCTCAAGGAGACCCAAAAAAAAATACTGAAGAAAATAACACCTTAAAAAATACACTAACCCAAATGGCAAAAGAGGTCCAAAAAGCCAATGAAGAAAAGAATGCCCTAAAGAGCAAAATTGGACAAATGGAAAAGGAAGTCCAAAAGATTACTGAAGAAAATGCCTCCCTAAAAATTAGAATAGAGCAACTGGAAGCTAGTGACTTTATGAGAAATCAAGACACTGTAAAACAAATCCAAAAGAATGAGAAATTAGAAAACAATGTGAAATATCTCATGGGAAAAACAACTGACCTGGAAAATAGATCCAAGACAGATAATTTAAAAATTATTGGACTACCTGAAAGCCATGAACAAAAAAAGAGCCTAGACATCATCTTTCAAGAAATGATCAAAGAAAACTGCCCTGATACTTTAAAATCAGAGGGCAAAATAGAAATTGAAAGAATCCACCGATCTCCTCCTGAAAGAGACCCCCAAAGGAAAACTCCTAGGAATATTGTAACCAAATTCCAGAGTTCCCAGGTCAAGGAGAAAATATTACAAGCAGTCAGAAAGAAACAATTCAAGTATTGTGGAAACACAATCAGGATAACACAAGATTTAGCTGCTTCTACATTAAGGGACCACAGGGCATGGAATATAATATTCCAGAGGGCAAAGGAGATGGGATTACAACCAAGAATCACCTACCCAGCAAAACAGAGTATAATTCTTCAGGGGAAAAAATGGTCATTCAGTGAAATAGAGGACTTTCAATCATTCTTGATGAAAAGACCAGAGCTGAATAGAAAATTTGACTTTCCAATACAAGACTCAAGTGGAACATGAAGAGGTAAACAGGAAAGAGAAATCATAAGAGACTTATTAAGGTTGAACTATTTACATTCCTGCATGGAAAGATGATATGTGTGACTCATGAGACCTTTGTCAGTATTAGGGTAGTTGGAGGGAAAAAATTATATCTAGGTATATATAGATAGATACATAGTTAGATAGATAGATGGATGGATGGATAGATAGATAGATAGATAGATAGATAGATAGATAGATAGATAGATAGATAGAGGGCACAGGGTGAGTTGAAGATGAAGGGGTCATATCTGGAGAATAAAATTAAGGGGTGAGAGAGGATTATACTAGGAGAAGGAGAAAGGGAAAGGTAGAACGAGATAAATTATCTCACAAAAAAACAGAAAAGAAAAGGCTCTTACAGTGGAGGGGAACTGGGGGAAGGTGAGAGGAAATGAGTGAATCTTATTCTCATAGGATTTGACTTAAGGAGCATATAACATACACACTCAATTGGGTATGGAAATCTGTCTTACCCTACAGGAAAATAGGAGGGGAAGGGGGACAAGAGAGTAGGGGGATGATAGAGAGGAGGGCAGATGGGGAAAGGGGGTAATCAGAAGCAAATACTTCTGAGGAGGGACAGGGTCAAAAGAAAGAATAGAATAAATGGGGGGGCAGGATAGGATTCAGGGAAATAGAGTTAGTTTTTCACTGCATGTCTACTATGGAAGTGTTTTGCATAACTGCACAAGTATAGCCTATATTGAGTTGCTTGCCTTTTCAATGAGGGTGGGTGGGGAGGGAGGAAGGGAGAAAATTTGGAACCCAAAGTTTAAAAAAACACATGTTTAAAAAAAATGTTTTCACATGCAACTGGGAAATAAGAAATACAGGAAATGGGGTACAGAAATCTATCCTGCCCTACAGGAAAATAGAAGGGGAAGGGGGAGAGAGATAGCAGGGAAAGCAGACTAGGGGAAGGGGTATTCAGAATGCATGCTGTCTTGGGGTTGGGCGAGGGGCGAGATGGGGTGAAAATTTGGAACTCAAAATCTTGTGGAAGTAAATGTTGGAAACTAAAAATAAAAAAAAATTAATTAAAAAAACAAAAAAAAACAAACAAAAGTGAAAATTGTATTTTTCATTTGATTATCCTTTCCTTCTTACCACATACCTATTCTTACAGGTAATTAAGAAGGGTCTAAGGAAAATCAGGCAATGGACCAAACAAGACTCATGAATTAGATTTAATTATAACATTCTTATAGTCTTTCTCCTAATTTAATAACTTAACTTTGCTGGGCATTCATTTCCTCTTTTATAAAATGAGGGAAGCAGACCAGAAGATGTCTAAAATCCTTGTCCACTCTAAATATTACATTATTTTAGGATTTTTTTCTTCTGTACTTTGCATGGATATTATGTTTGTAGAACATAAAACTATGTTTGTATCTGCTTTTGTTCACTTAATCTTGTGTCTAAGAAGAAACAATAGGACCCAAATATATAATTATCACATTTTAGAATTAGGCCTAGAGAACCTTATCTGTGGTATAATGGAGCACAGAACATAGAGTCAGGAAGATTTTTCAATCAAAATTAAACACGATACTTCAGACGTGGTCTTACTAGAACAAAGTGAAACTATTACCTCCTTTGTTCTAGAATTAGTAATTTGTTAGTTCAACCTATATGATGTTAGCCTTTGAGGACACAAGTTTGACTGCCATTATAGTCCTGGTCAACTCACACCCTCAGGAATAAAATGTCGAAGTATTTTCTAACTTTAAATTATGTGTATAAATCTAAGTTATTAGTGATGGTGATGGTGATGGTAATGGTGATGGTAATGATGATGGTACTATGATGCCTCAATGATTCTATTCTCTCATGATTATGGGTGCCTCTGCCAATGGTACAAAACATATCCCATCTATTCCATCACTTCCAATTCAATTTCTATACTCCCATATAACCTCCACAAAAGTTCTGTTCAACATACTAGGGTTCCTCCTACATATTTCTTGACAGTGTATGAGTATGAATGAAGTGTGTGAGATATTGTTGACTCTCTCTTCCTCTAGCTACATATCTGGTTCATTTCATTTTACATTCATTGATTTCTATTACATAATTTACACAGCTTGCTCTGTAAAAAAATGTCATTAGTAACATACCATTGTTTTTGCATACCGGGAGTGAGAGAGAAAAGATTTCCACTACTCTTTGGGTGACCTACGGATTTAATTCTTTAGACACATTCATATTCACTGTTTCACCATCATAGCATCACCAAAGGAACTTTGCTGTTTAAGAGATGAGTCTTAGTTTCAGAAAGAAACTTGATACCATCAAAAGCCCTGCACAATGTTTCAGAAGAATTTGAACTCTCCTCTCCTACTCTCATTAAATTTTGAACTGATTACATTTGTATTCTACAACATCTGACAAATATATCTATCTATATGCATGTATATATGTATGTATGTGTGTATGTGTATGTCCATATACACACATATATGTATATATGTATGCTCTACAAAAGCCTTAGTGTATTTTAAGTTTTAATAGTGTGTATATTTGTGTGTGTACATACATTCATGCGTGCATACATAATACACTAATGGACCAGCTTTACAACTGTTCATCTAACCACATGGCATAATTCCAACAATAGATATTCTTCATCCATTTGTTTTTTTTTTCTTGTATGGATAGTTAAGCCACCCTTTTTTGAGTGATTATATAACTAATTCAGCAAATTTTCAGTGTTCTAGACAATGTTACCCACAAATAAAAGCATCTACAAAACCTCAGCCAGGACAGCTAGGTGGCACAGTGGATAAAGTGCTAAGCCTGGAGTCAGGTAGACTCATCTTCTTGAGTTCAAATCTGATCTCAGTCACTTATTAGTTGTGTGACCCTGGACAAGTCAATTAACCCTGTTTGCCTTAGTTTCCTTGTCTGTAAAATGAGTTGGAGAAGGAAGAGACAAACCACTCCAGTATCTTAGCCAAGAAAACCCCAAATGGGGTCATAAATTTGACACAACTGAAAACAATTGAACAACACAAAATCTCAACATCCTCAATTTGTACCCTGTGCTGAACACCCCTCATTGACAGTTGCAGAGTTTTAGTAAATGCCCCTCTTTTATATCTCATTTGATACTAATAATTATAGAGTCATTTTATGAAGATATCTTTGTAGTTGTAGCTTTCAAATATTCTAGCCCTCCACTATGTAGAAAGAACAATATGGCCATTCTTCTCATCTTTGCTTTTTTCATGACATTTCCACTTTTTATTGTAGTGTTTTGAAGACTATGATGTTAAAGGTCCAATGTGGTAGCCTCACTAATGGAGGAAAGAGTTTGTTACAGAAATATTGACATATTTTTTTCTGTTTTTGTCTGTTGGATGTTATCTTTCCAATTTCATTCTTAAATGCCTTCTGGGTAATTTAGCTTAGTTTGATTGCATCAACCTTTGCATAAACTTAATTTTCACTCACTTTATCTCATAATTTTTAGTATCATATTCTATAAGGTTTTTATATGAGTTCATATTCTCAGGTAGTGTCAATCTGGGCTACCACATCTCTTTATTCATCAGGAAGATCAGTTTTTGAATACGGTAATTTCTGGGCTCTTTTAGTCTTCTCTTTGTAGTAATTGATTTACATGAATTTAGCGGAAATGCTAATAGTCTGTGACTATGTCTGTTCATAGGATCATAGATTTAGAGCTGGAAGGGACCTTAGGAACCATCTAGTCCAAATCCCTCATTTTGAAGGGGAGAAAGCTGAGGTCCAGATAGGTTGTAACCTGCCCAAAGTCACACAGGTTGTAAGTGTCACAGGCAGGATTTGAACCTCTCACCTCTGAATCAGAGAATGAGGAAGCAGAAATATTCTAGGAAGAACTTGATAAAACCTTGAAAATTGAATTAACCTGCATGGAATATTAAATGTATAATAATGAATATTATATATGTGCATATATACATATATATCATACTTGGCAACTTTCTTGTAAATGTGGACATGGGAAGGATGGTAAAAAAAAATATGCTTTAGAAGTAAAAAAAAATTTTAAATGTTATAAGCTTGCATCCTATACAGATGTTTAACATCTATATATCATGAATACTTTCCTCAAAAAAAAGTTGACACCAAAATAATATAAGAAAAAAAATACCATGCAATTAATTATATCTTAATAGCGAGAACATGATTTATCAATCTGAAAGTCTTATCAATTGTTTATATATGCTCAGACCATCAAGTTATTAAGACAAAGACCAAAATGGATACCAAAATGGAAAAAAAATAATAAAAATGAAGAGATATACATGTAAAGCTAAAACAATTCCATTTTAAACTATTTTATTGAAGCCAAAAATGGAAAATAGATAAAGGGGCACGGTAGGAAGAACACTGTTTCCCTAGAAAACCACTTTTACCCCATTGATATGACCAAAATAATAGCATGTGTGAAAATGATTCATAAATGCTTATTTTCTGCTGCTTCTTTGATAGCAAGTACTATAAGAACAAACATTCATTTTCTATCCTGGATAAGCTCAACATTTAGTCCATTGGGGAAAAAAAGAGTCAAAATTAGCAATAGGCATTATTTCAGATTTCCACTAGTAGATTTTTACTTTAGTTCTTAAATAATGTATGTATATCAACCTCAAGAACACCCACCTTTTCACTAGTTTCAGTGGGACCACTCTCATAGTGAACTCTGTATTCTAGTGGCTTGCTATTAGATAGTATTTTAAGGGATATGAAGTGGTTTCCTCACAACAAAATCTTTGACATAGATCATCCAAATACTATTTTTCCCATTTAACAAATAAGACTCAAAGATTCATTGATTTTCCCAGTTTTAGCCATTTAGTATCAAAGTGAGGATTCAAACCCATTTCTTTTGATTACAATTTATAACATTGTTTTCCAATTTATAACATTGTTTTCTGAAGGTTAATGGCAAATGGGGTTAATATGTTCTCAGTGAATCACTAAAAACACTAAAAGTTAGAGTAAATAGTTCAAATTGTAATTTTCAAAATACAGCTGTATTCCTCCTCTTTAACTTATCTGAAACTTATTTAGGATATTTAATCTTTCACAAGTCCATTTCAAATAGATCCTAACATCCTCACAGAAAAATAATAACTCCTTTGTACTATCTTTACCTGACTTTTCTTATATACATTAGAAGTTGTACTAAACAAAAAAAATTTTGCATAGTTACATTGAGAAGTGATGTGTTAGCTGAACTCAGAATTATGTGAATCCTGGATTTAAATCCTGTCTTTGACGTAAGATTTGTTACCTTGAGCACATCCCTTGGCTTCTTTACACTTTGGTTTCCTCATTTGTAAAATAAAGATAATAATAGTGCTAGAATTTAACTCACAAGTTTGTTTTGAAGGAGAAATAATATGATGTTGCAAAAGTGTTACGTAAATCAGGGGTATCAAAAACACAGCAAGCTGTGTATGGCCCATAACCCAAGTGTGAAGAGAGCCAGATGAAAATGTAATTGGGGTGGGAGCAGCTAGATGGCGCAGTAAATAGAGGACTGACCCTGGAGTCAGGGGGACCTGAGTTCAAATTTGACCTCAGACACATAACACTTATTAGCTGTGTGACTCTAGGCAAGTCACTTAACCCCAAATGCTTCACAAAAAAAAAGTAATTGGGGAGAAATAAAAAACCTAAAAATATGCTAAAACATGGATAAAATACATTTTAAAACTAAGTCAGCATGGGGCCATGTAGGGATCCTTATGTAGTGATTAGTGGCCCCCATTTCTATTTGAGTTTTTTACCACTGATATAGTTACTATTAACACTTAGGTATGTCTTCCCAATACCTAAGCTAACCTGACTTCTGGCTGGATTCTTCCGAAACCTGAAATAAGTTGTTTTTAGGCTCTAGGGTATTATTATCACACTAATATTATTGTATTATGCTGTATTATAGTGCAGCATCATTCAGGAGTTCTTAACCTAAAATCTGTGAAACTGACTTAAAAAAATAAATAAATATTTTGATAAGTGTTAATCAATGTAATTGGTTTCCTTTATTATCTTTTGTATTTTATGTCGTATATTTTAAAACATCATTATGAAAAGGGGTCCATTGGCTTTACCAAACCAATGATTTTAAGACATGACTGCAATGAATAGCTTATACATTCAGTTCAAGAAGAGAGTGGTTTGTATATGTATATACAAGTGTAAGGTTATGTTCAAAAATATTTGTGTGTTTATGAAATACTTCAGATAAGCTTGAATATTTTAATTGATTCAAGTTTCCACCAGAAATCTAGAATGATGTCTCTTTTAGACGAGTCAGAAGTCTTGACAAGAACTTCTTTATATGCAAATAGTTTAGATTAGATAAAGCATTTATTGAGCACTTAGTCTGTGTCAGGCACTGTGCCATGTGTAAGTACATTGAATACAATGTGCCAAATGGAAGCTTTATTAAAATAAATTATAAAGGCCTTGTTACTTTCATCTAACAATGACTTTTCCTAACTGGTATACAGTGCTGAATATAACCTTGACTAAATCACCTAATCTCTCTGAGTCTCTTTCCTCATCTATAAAATGGAAATAACGATATTTATATGATAAAATTCAATTAAGCCATTATGGAATGTTTTTCTTTCTCAGACAAAGAATCTTTAACTGAAATTGATCTGTGAGTGATGGTGTTTTCTATACCTCATAAGGTTGTTTTGAAGAAAATATTTTGTAAACTTTAAAGTGTTATACAAATGTGTTGTTAGCATTCACAGTCCTTTCCTGCCATTAACCATTGTCCCTACTGAAGTGGAAGTACGCCACCCACACTGGAGTGAGAGCATTTTTTCCTTTGTTGTATGAGTTGCCATAGTCAAGAACTTTCTTGGTTTTTCCATGAAGTATAATAATCCCTAAAGGCCCATGTCATATTGGGTAGTTTCCTCAATAAGAATCTATGGGAGACTGTGAAAAAGAATCATATAGAATAAGAAGGTATGGTCAAGTTATCCACATCACTGAGATCAGAGATCTTTTTGAAGAAATGAACTTTTATAACTCTTTTCCTCTTGCTCCTACTTTTCCTTGTCCTCATCCTCTTCTTCCTTCTGCTCATTTTCCTCTTCTTCTTCTTCTTGTTCTTCTTTCTCCTCCTCCTGAAACCACTACTACTCCTGGATTTACTCTGACCTCCATTCTTTATGTGACCTTAGAGCCTTAAGAATAACAGCTTAAGGCCTCAATCGCCCAATCTGTAAAATATGATGATGCATCTTACCTGTTGAAACTGGACGTCCCTTCTGGTTCTGGGATCAATGAGTCACATCAAAAATTTTAGAGGAACATTCCCCCAAAAATAAGACTTAAATTCTATCAGTGTCATTTCTTATAAAAGTATATCCCTATTCCTGAGCAAAGTCATGGCATGTAATCTAGAAGAAGCCTGCATAATCAGAAATTAGAGTTGACAAAAGATAGCTGAAGGATCAGAGTAACTGTATTGATTGTGTCCAGCAAAATTATTACTATGATTGGTCCCCAGAAATAACCAAATCCTTTGAATTCAACCATCCGAAAAAAACAAATTGCTATAACTATTTTTTTACAATTTCCAGGGCCATTAACAGCAAATATTACAGAAGATCATTTTAATAACAAGTTAATTCAAACAGCAGGCAGTAAGTGGTAAGTATATTTCATAACTGGAGCATTCCTTTTGTCTCCTACAGCCTTCTACTTATTATATTTTTATTATGTTTTATTCTAAAGATGCTTCCACAACCTCAGAAATAATTTACTCCTAGTCATGTTTTAAATCAGTGATTTCCATCAATACATGCTTGCTTCAGCATGATTATATTATTTCAGATACAGGAGCCTCACTATGAATGAGTTGAGAGATGCTTAATGCAGTTCATGTTCTTGTCACACTATAAAGTAAATGTATCCTTGAAACCAAATTAATTTAGGAAATAAGACATTCCAAAGCACCCTTGCAATCAACTGCAGGGTGACATATTGTGTTTCTCTTGATGAATGCATCGAGCTGACTTTATGTTCCAAATCCATAGCCTTGTAGAACATTCCGAAAGGAACCCTGGTTTCCACACAAAGTGTCTGAGTTACACCATTGGGAGACAATCTTGCTGGGTGTCAGATCTGCAATGTAATGACATGTCAATTTGATTCCCTTTGTTCGAGAGGCCAGAGCCTATCCTCAGGCCTGAATTCTTCTGTACTTTAGTTTGTCTTTTGTGTGGATGGCACTTCTCTCAACATTCCTTGACAATGAGTGATGCTCTAAAACCCTGATCTTTCACACCCTGTGGGTGACCTATAACTTTCCATGCATGCCCTTTGACCTGGACCCTGACAGTCTGATTGATTGTCCGGTGTTATGATTTATGAGTACCTCCTCAGAATAATTAACAGACAACAGGTGGCAGCATAATAATTTTGATTACCCAGCGGTTCATGAAACTATGACAAAGGTGAATTCATATTCTGAATAAGAGAGGGGCAACAATTAAAAGTGAAACAAAGCAATGCTTTTATGCCATAGTGTTCAGGCTTTTGTCCAGTGCACAGAAGACTTATTTAGGCTGCCAGCATTCCAGTGTGAGCACTGACACTGAGAAGAAATGAGGAACTTCTATCTGATGTGAATCAGAAGATCATTTTCATCATAATATTGGTCAACCTGTCTTTTTTTTTTCTTTCTTCACCAAAGTCTTGATTAATTATGTCTGGTCAAGTCTGTCAGTATGATCAACTTTTAAAACTTCATTTTTTGACAAAGGCCATTGATAAAGCAAGGGTTACAGAAAGAAATCATCTTACTTAATTTGGTAAATCATCCAAGTGCTTACTTTTGCTTACATTGCATCCTAGAGGAGAAATCAACCAAAATTTTTTACCCTCTCCTTTGCCTTCCTAAAGAAAAGAAAAAACACTCCACACACCAAACTTAATTTGGACAAATAACAAGTATAATAAAATAAGCTACATTCTTGGAGAAAAGAAAAAAGTATTTAAAATCCATCTTCTAACTTATTATATTAAATTACGGTTTTTAAATAACTCATTAATATTTGCTTTTATTAGCTCTAACTCTTATTTTCAAACACCTCCCAATCTTCTATACATACCAGATTATTCTTATGTAAAAGAATGGTATCAGCTTTCTTATATAAGTTATATAAGGCTATATAGGCATCCTTGTTTTCCAAGGAAAATTTTTTTTATATTTCCAGGTGACAATACCACCTTTAGGTAAAGTCCATCCCCTTTGGAATAGAGTCATTTTGTTTTTGTTATACACCATTAAAAAAATGCAAGTCAGGTAAATTTTTTTCCACCATCACTTGGCATTTAATCTCTGCCTAAAATAGAACCTAAGTGTTACTAATGAAATTGAAGTACACAGGCCTCTGAATATGTAACAGTCCTTCTTCACACCCAAATGCAAGGTAGTTGAAAACCTTCCATGCATATGAAATGAATTTTGGTACTGCTCCACTATAGTGATATTACAGGCTTATCATTTTAATTGACTTTTTGACTTCTAAAAATATTCCTACAATCCTGACTTACATTATAGTTTAATAACAGCTTAACACATATCCATGAAATATTCATTCCTGTAACATTCAAATTTTAAAATATCTGATGAAGAGCCTGGTTAATAGATAAAGCAGAATCCCTGGAATATTAAAAGCACTTGGGTCTGTGCATGGTTCTGAACTAGAAAGTAAAGCAATTATTATACTGTAGATCACAGATTTTATTTTTTTAACACATAAAACTGCCCCTTCAACAAAACACTATGAAAATGAAAGGCACTTTTGTCCCATAGTCATTGTTATCAAGCCTTTTACATGTAAGCTACCTGCAGATGGAACCACTGTTATCCAGGCTGCTTTTGCAATGTGTGCCTCACAACTGTGATACTGAGGCAGGTGTCACAAAGCTCCATGCTTTGAAAGGTGTTTCGATGAAGAAATCAGTAATTTGCTGCATTTATGGGTTTCTGTAAACTCAGTACTCCCCAAATTTAGCATTTGGCTAGCTCTCCTTTCTTTGACCCTGACCCACCCCTCTGTTGTGAGTACCCCTGAGTAACCAGCTTACCTTTAAAATGTGATACATGTGCAAATCATGATGTGATTTTAGTACTTTGTTTCCCATCAATTTTTAAATTAATTATCTGGAAGCAAGCAGCGGTTAATTTTGGCCATAGACTTTTTGATTAGAAGCTCTGACCCCTTTTGCCTTTTTGGCATCATCTATACAATACCAATGACGTGAAGGATGACCCTTGACACCTGATTCAACAAGAAGTAACTCCAGGACAGATCTTTCATATTCAGCAGTCCTTTTGTCACAACAGGACGGACACTTGGCCACTTCCCTCCCTTAAGAACAACCAGCTCAAGTCAATTAAGCCAACCAGGCTTGATTCTCCCTATGCTGCATTTCAGCTCCCAAACTTATTTCCAGCAAAAATGTTCATCCTCCCATTTGAGCCGATACTTCTGTTTTACAAACTTTACACTATAGCATCGTCCCATATGTTTGTGCTGCACACAAGGAGGTTTCTTTAGAAAGCGCTGATGCTAATTATAAATTTAATTTGCATTTTAATTAGAACCGTAGCAAATTAAAAGCGTGGCAGCTGGAGAATTTTGAACGCTTTGCAGAGATTTGGTGTCAGTATCTCCCTGCTTCTGACTTCACTGTCTTTTCATTTTTCTCCCTCACTATCTTTCATTCACACAAACATATTGGCATTTTTTTCCTCTCCTCATTTCTTTTTTTTTCCGTCTTTTTAAAAAATTCCTATGCCCCCCCCACCTCTAAGGATCAAGTTATAAATTATTTCTTTTTTGTACTGATAAACAGTATACTCTTGTCTTGTGCCAGTACTTGGTGTACCATGGTGATAGAGCAGCTTTTAACTGGGCTTTTGTGGGCCCCCTTAGTACTGTCCTACTTTCTTATTCATATCTGCCATTTATTTACAGGTAAGAATGTAATATGTTTTCCCTTTGAATAATTTAGAATATTGGACTCTTGGCCTTTATTTGCTCCAAACTTTAGCCGGGACAATTGCATCTTTAAAATACCTGAAAACTTTGTCCCAGGTCACTAGCACCTTAATAAAATATTCTGCATGCATTCTGCTTCTCTCTCTATTGCCTCAGAAATTGCAGTGTTCAGTGGTGTACCTTTGGGCAAAAGGCAAGAGCTGTCAGCCTGTGAGCCTGTGGGCGCCAACATATTCCAGTCACTGTTTTTCAGAGCTGTCTTTCACTTGTGATACGAGCATGTCTGTTTTTAGCACTCACGTGAGCACATTTAGTCACTTCTGTCGTTTTCCCTATGTTGTGTCTCCATGGTCATTTTCATTCCTTCTGTTCGCTTCCCCCACAGTGTCCTTGCTCAATAATTTTCATTAATTGATTGACAGCTCTGATAGACCCAACTAACCTCGATCTCACTCTCATGTCTGTTTTTAAATCAGCACTTGTATGTCCAATGACCTTGTCGCCTCATCAGCGATCAGAAAATGAGCATGCAGATATGGTGGCCGCTGATTAGTGGAATAAGGAAGAGATCTCATTTCTGGCTTAAATCCATAACAAGCAATGACAATGAAATTTGACCATTTTGCATTTTTCAAAGACTCTAAAAATAAAGAATATAAGCAAGAAATAGACTGCAAGGAAACTTCACTATCACTCAGTAGAATCAGTACAAAAGAAATATATTCTCCCAAAGCATATCATTCCAAAGAGGGTGGAAGATTTAAGGTGTAGTATATAGCCCACAACAGTACAGTATACCCAAGATCTTGTCAATTAAATGAATTGATGTTGAAGACTATAATTAGAGATTTTAAATGCATAATATAAGTTTAGAGGATATTTCATCTTAGAATTACATGAACTATGTATTTCTACAAAAATGATTTCTTCTTTCACTTTAAAAAATGTGTTATCTTTGTTATCTAATAAATGTTTTAGCTTTTAAATACATTATCATTCAAATGGTAAATTAATAAACCTTGCCCTCATGTTAGTACCTAATAAAATGCATTTCCTGATTCATTTATATCCTAACCAATTTTATTACTAAATAGAAGAAGAAGAAGAAGAAGAAGAAAGAAAAGGAAGAAAGAGGAGAAGGAAGAGGAGGAGAAGGAGAAAAAAAGAAATGAACTCTTTTAAGCTTATTTTTAAAAGATGTGTTTCAGTCTGTTTTGGATATTCTAGCTGCATTGGGGAGGAGTAGGGTTGAGTCTAGATTCATGATTTCACAAGTCAATTACATTCCTGGCGTAGAAACTCTCTCCATTGATTCAGATTATCAAACTCATCCAAAATATATCATTTCAGCAAGTTCCCTAGGACACTGAAAGAGATTAAATGATTTCTCTATGATCACACTTCCCCTGTATGACAAAGGCAAGATTGAACAGTATTCTTAGGATGTTAGTTTTAGAGACAAAAGGTTCCTTAACTGTCATCTTCCAACCAATTCATTTCATAAATAAGTGAAGCCCAGAGGAGTGTAGTAACTTGCCTATGGTCACAAAGTCTACTTACTAGCCAGTAAGGAGAAAAGGTGGAATTTCATCTGAACTCTTCTATCTCAAAACTGGGCGCACTTTCAACTACGTTGCTGACTCTAGCAAGCATTCTACATATGGCATCATACTTCTTTTTAACTATAGTTTAACTTAAGCAAACTTGTTTTATTCTGAGTGACATGGACTTATAAAACTATAATTTACTTATTGCAGGGGGTCTTATTTGTGTGTGTGTGTCATGGACTCCTTTGGTAGTCTGATAAATGTCTTCTCAGAATAATATCTGTTGCCTACATTCATCATTAAATGAAATGCTAAATTTCAAGTTGAGATTTTAAAAAATAAAGGTGCATTTTTTTCCTCTCACCCAATTTCACACAACCCCTGAAATCTTTGTTTACAGAATCAAACATAAGAATACTCACGGTTGTCTTGAGACTCAAGTGAGATAACGGATTTAAAGCACTTTGCAAACATTAAAGTATTATAGAAATGCCTATAATTATTATTATAATTATGTAGCTATTATTATTTAAATGTCTATGAAAGAAATATATTATTATATAATGTCTATTATTATTATTATTATTATTGCTATTACTTTACAATTGGTGACTGCTTCATTCCCTGAGTCTTCTACTGCAGACCTGCTGAGCTCAAGCAATGATTATAGAGTAATATAGGAGTGTGCTGCTAAATGTTTAACAACTTGGCTCTGCAGAAATTGTCAATTTAATATACATTATTAACACTTTCTTAAGTTTAGACAATCAACAAAACAATAAATCGGGCCCTGATTTGTATGTGTGTGCCAATTTGTATTTGTATGCCAATTTGTGAGGTATACTTACAACTAATTTTTTTATGTTTATAAACATTTGGAATTTTATTTTAAAACAACAACAACAACAACAACAACAACACAACCATTAACATTGTTACAGTTAATTCTCCTTCTGGATTTCCACATAACAATATTTGAGTATTCTCATAGCAATGGTTTCTCATCAGCTTAGTCTTTGTTAAACAACTATCTTAAAAGAAAGAAAAGAATCTCAGGACATTACCATTCAACTTGTTTTAATGTTTCTCCACAAATGATGAAAAATACTGAAGTACAGACAAAGAATAATCATATTGTTGTGGTCAACATTATAAATATGAAAATATAAGTTTAAAACATTTTCTGGTTTAAAAAATAGATCTGGGGGCAGCCAGGTGGCGCAGTGGATAGAGCACTGGCCCTGAAGTCAGGAGAACTTGAGTTCAAATCCAGCCTCAGACCAAATACTTGACACTTACTAGCTGTGTGACCCAGGGCAAGTCACTTAACCCCAATTGCCTAAAAAAAAAAAATAGATCTGGTACTAAATTCAAGTCTATGGGGATTCTGTATCTAGCAGGGCCTGTCTCCACTCCTGATGATGCTTGACTTTATCTATTTTTCTGTGTCCTCCATGCCCTTGTCATCTTTCTCCCATTTGCTCCATGAGAGGTCCAGCAGATCTGCCAGGTCCTCCTCTTCTTTTTCCACCAAAGCCTCCTTGATTCAGCCCTCTGCCTCCTTGAGCCACCTCTGTCTCTACTTCGGACTCCTCTGAGCCTACATCAGACCCACCATGGTCTATGAGGCCACCTCTCCCACCCCTCATGCCACTAGTGCCACCTCTGCCACAATCACCACCATGAGGTGGAAAGGGTGCTAGAAGAAATCCCTCAGGCTTAGGGGCCTTATACTGATTGCACTCTGATCTTCAGGCAAAATCCCAATTTCCAGAGCCTGGATTAGGACACTGCCAATTCCTTGCTCTGTGGTGGACATTTCCTCTTCCTGAGGGGTTTCCTCAGGATTCCCTTGGTTCTTTTGGTGGAGAACCTCCCGTCTCCTTCTCTGCACTCCATTCTACCCATGGGACCTCCTGGACCCCTTGGCCTTTCAGGATTTCCTTGGAGAACAGGAGGCATCCCTCTGCCTTCCCAGGGAGGCTTGCCACCTAACATGCTATTCATGGAGGTTTCTTCCAAGTAAAAGACACTTTGTGTTTGCTACCTTGGAAGTTTCTCCTATCAAACCATTCTACTGCAACCTTTGCAGTAGGTGTCCCATCATAGGATACTGTGGCATCTCCTTTTGGTTTTCCAGTTTCCTTGTCTAAGTAAGTGTTTATCATCAACTGTCCAGTTCTTTTGTTCATCTTGACAACCCTATACAGTTTGAAAAAGTCTGCCAGTTCATCAACCACTACATTTTCATTGAATCCCTGTACATAAAATATGCTGTTTTCTGAGTCTTCATCTAGATCTACAGGGGGGCCTAAGTCAAGGTCTGGCCCTACTTTCACAGGTCTACCAGGCTTAGTGAAGCCACCTCATTCTCCATCACCCATACCACCATGTCTTCTTCCTCCTTCTCCCCACACATCTCTACTCATACCTCCACAATCAAACCTCCCTCTTCCCCTGCCCTGGTTATCAGGGCCACTCATGCTCTGGTTTTCTCCAGGTCCAAAAAGGCTTTCAGAATCTTGCGCATATACACCCATGCTACTGAGATAGTCCTGCCAGAATGTACTTTGCTGCCAATAGCTAATGCTCTCTTGCCTACATTGACTTAGAACCTGTCTGCAGGATACAGTTATGGGGGGAGATAGTTAGTGGGGGACTGCTGCCCATAGCTGCCTTGTTGAACATAGTTACTCTGCTTGAAATTGGTATTCTGCTTGGAGTAACTGCCCTGATCATAGTCAACCAGGTAGAAAAATAGCTAGTTGGAGGATAAGATGGAGGCGTGGTATCATGGGTAACTGTAGCTTCCCTTTCTATGTCCTATGCTAGGTTGGCTGTGGCCTGCTGTAAAAGAGGCTGACTAGTCTCAGGAGACTTGATATTATCCTGGGTTCTTGTGGGCATAGTGGTTGCTAGATGCTGCCCATAGATTGGGTAAGCAGGCTGGTTGCTTTATGCAGATTATGCTGTGTATGATGCATGGGTGGTTGTAACTGCAGCAGTGGAGGTATCATAAGCCCCTGTAGCATGTCCTTAAACAGCCTGAGGTGCAGTTGGTATAGTATAACCTGTTGGAAGATACACATAAGAGGTTGCATATACAGTCTTCCCATATGTTGAACATGCCTGAGTCTATATATAGTTAACATCAGGAGGCTGCCCATAGGTTGCATAACTTTACTGCCCATATGCCTGGATGGTCTATGGATAGCCTTGAGTTGATCAGGCTGCATAAACACCCTAGCCCTGATGGGCTGCACTTGACTTAGGTACTATAGTACAAGGATGTCATTTTCTCTCCCTCTTCCTACAATTAAAACTTAACGACAGGGTCTCACAAGCAAGTTCAACTGGATCCAATATACCTCAAAGAACACATGATTTTGTGACACAAAACTTATATTTCCTCTATATATGAACTACTAACAAACTAATTTTCTATTTTATTGCCACAAAATTCTGAAGGAAAAAAAAAGAACAAAAGTCAATTTGGTTTGATTTAATGTAATTCCTGAAGAGGAAAGATTTGTATAAAAACACTCTCAGTTTGTGCTGGCAATGTTAAATAAAGGAGAGGCTCACTTGAGGAACTGTTGTGATGGGAAGGGGAAGGAAAAGAAGAGAAAGAATAAACATTTATATAGTACCTACTATATGCCAAGTCTTGTGCTAAGCACTTTACAAATATTTCATTGATCTTCATAATAACCATATAAGATACGTGCTATAATTATCCTCATTTTGCAGTTAAAAAAAAAACTGAGGTGGGGCACCTACGTGGCTCAGTGGATAGAGCACCGGCCCTGAACTCAGGAGGACCTGAGTTCAAATCTGGCCTCAGACACAAAACACTCACTAGCTGTGTGACCCTGGGCAAGTCACTTAACCCCATTGCCTCACACACACAAAAAAAAAAAAAACAAAGCCAAAAAACAAAAACAAAAACTGAGACAGACTGAAGTTAAGTGATTTGCTCAGGGTCACACAGCTAATAAGTAGTCTATGCCAAATTTGAACTCAAGTCTTCCTGACTCTAGGCTCAGTGCTTTATCCATTGTGTCACCTAGTTGCCTATAGTTTTATGAAGTCTCTCAGGAAAATTTTAAAATTCAAAGAGTGCTTACAATCTGTCGTAATTTCAAACATAAAATGGATCTCAAATTAAAGAAGAAAAGAAATGATTGACAGTTCCCACTGTAGAAACATTTTCTTTGTGCATAAGAACTATTACACCTGTTGGAAGTGGTTTGCAAATATCATTATTCTACTCTGCTAGAAACTGAGTTCATTTAAAAAATGTATTATATCTTTAACGCAAAGTTAAAAATACATATATATCTTCCATTTGTAATTCTCACTTATAATGAGAATTAAATATTAACCCCAGAACAGCATGGATATTTGATATGTAATACTATGTAAGACTGTCATTTTGGAAAAGTTAGCAAATATATTATCTTCAAAGTCTAATTGTTAAAAACTATGGCCAATGGTGTAAAACAAGTTATCTCTTACCCTATTTAAATCATAGCATTGCTAGCCACTGCGGAAATAGAGACATAGAGTGTGTATACCTGATTTAATCAGTAAAGAGAATTCCCATCATTGAAACTCCACAATAAGAAATCTCCAACTCCAATTTATTGTCTCAGAAAGTTCAGTTGCCTGGAGTACTTGGATGTTACATGACTTTCCCAGCTAGTACATATCAGTGACGAGACTTGAACAAACATCTTCCTCACGTCCAGACTCTCTGCTCTTATAAGCTAAAATAGTAAATAAAAGTTCTAATTTCCATAAGGTCATACAAGCCACTCTTTAAACAATCTAAGACAAAAACCCAGCATTTGGGGGTTAAACTATGTATGTAAATTATATGGATTTGTTTTTACAGGCTTTCACTGGAATGTTGAAATGGACAACATAACTTTCCAAATGTTAAATTTTTTTCTTGCTGTTTTGGAAGGGTTTAGTTTTTCTTCAAGTAAGATTTTTTTTTTCTTTTTGAGCTGTACAAAACACTTTCATTAACCCAGGAATGGATTATTTGGAGTGCTAATTAATTGATTCTTCAAAATGCCAATTGACACACTCCCAGGGAAAACCTGATCTAAGCAACTATGTTAATCAAGCTATTGTACGTATGGTTCTGTCTGAATATCAGACCATCTGAAATGAGGAGAACTTTGCCATTATGAGCCTGGACCTCTCATGGGCAGCTAATTAATATGAGCAGAATATGACAGTTGTACTTGTACGTTCACTGTACTGCCTGACAATAACTCTATAAAATTACATTTCAGCTAAAGAATGGAAACAGTGTTAAATACCATTATTTGCCTTCCTTTGATGTCTGAGAGTCATTATGAAAGCAATTACAGCAGTTTCTCTGTCTGTATGTCTACGGGGTATTTATCTGTATCTGTCTGAGTCCTTTGCCAGGTGGAGAATATATGGCATATTAAAGACAAGGGAATTCAGCCTCAATTATCAGGATATGAACAGAGGAAGAAACAAAATCAGAGTTCTGCATATGATCCTGCTAGAAAACAGTAATTTATTATTAAAGCCAGGCAATCTGGGAAAAAACTTGTAGACTCTTTTTATTTATTTAAATTAAAAAATATTCTCCAAGTTCACAGGGCTCGTGATTCTAGGGTGAGATTAATTAAAATCAATGGGGAAATGGGAAAACATAGAAATAAAAGGAAAACAACTCAGAGCAGTAAAAGGGAAAAAAATACTTTGCTTCTTAATATGTTTATTCTCCCCTTCAATCCAGGGTTTACTAGCCAGCTCATAGAGCCCATTTTTTTTTTTCGAGTAAGTTAACAATGGCATGCCTCACACTTGGCATGTAACATCCAGAAAAATGTTCTAACTGTTCTAACTCACTTCCTGGACTTATTCTCCTGGTAATGGATTAGGGCACAGGTCACACGCTTAGATATTTATCTGTTGAAATTCATTGCTGAAAGTTAGATTCCTTTTTAATTTCAAAGGAGACTCCTAATAAATAATCCAGATCAATTCAGTTCAATTCAATTCAGTTCAACAAATATTATTTGAGCATTTTCTATTAAGGTATTGAACTGGGGTGTTCCGAGGAGAGGGGTTACCAAGACTTAGAGCAAGAATGAGCATAGCTTGCCGGAGTGAAGGGAGGGAAGGAGGTGTGTGTGGGGAATTAGAACAAAGGAGGTTTCACATTTATAATGTATCATGTTCAAACTTTTTAAACTATGCATATATTTTATATACACATAATCACCAATTTTTCCTAGTTGTGATCAGTGGCTGAACTTTGCAGCTCTCCTTGTTGAAAAGGAGTAGATGGTGAGACATCAGACTGTCAGGAGAGTCAGAAGCTTGGACCCAATTCCAAGAGCTTTGAGCTAGGCCTGCAGCACAGGGATGTCCACAGCTGATCTTGAACTCAGCCTTAGCCCAGGCCAACAGCTCAGAGCCTAGAACACAAACTCAGTGTATATTGTCTAGAGCAGATTTTTGATTCAGTTTCTCACCTAGGAAAGCAGATTCAGAGTAGCCTTCTAGAGGATACTGAATCACACAATCAAAACTCAGACCTCCCAGTTAGGCCATCTAAACTGTCTTACCCAGAGCAGATCACTAGAAAATTACTAAATTAAAAAAAAAAAAAACTCCACAGTTCTTTCTTTGGATGTGGATAGCATTTTCCAACATGAGGCCTTTGGAGATTTTTTTAGATCCCTGTATTGCTGAGAAGGGTTAAGCCTATCAATACTAGTTATCTCACAACGTGGCTATTAATGTGTACAATGTTCTCCTGGTTCTGCTCATTTCATTCAGCATCAGACCATACAAATCTTTCCAGGTTTTTCTGAAGTCAGCCTGTTCATCATTTCTTATAGCACAATAGTATTCCATTACATTCACATACCACAACTTGTTCAGTCATTCCCCAATTGATGGGCATTCTCTCAATTTCCAATTCTTTGCCATTACAAATAGAGCTGCTAAAAATATTTTTGTACACATAGTTCCTTTTTTCCCATTCGTATGATCTCTCTGGGATATAGCCCTAAAAGTGCTATTGCTGGGTCAAAGGGTATGCACATTTTTATAGCCCTTTGGGCATAGTTCCAAACTGCTCTCCAAAATGGTTGGATCATTTCGCAACTCCACCAACAATGCATCCAATTTTCCCACATCTTCTCCAACATTTATCATTTTCTTGTTTTGTCATGTTGGCCAATCTGATAGATAGGGGTGATGTGGTACCTCAGAGTTGTTTTTATTTGCATTTCTCTAATCAATAGTGATTTAGAGCATTTTTTCATATGACTATAGATGACTTTAATTTCTTCATCTGAGTACTGTCTGTTCGTATCCTTTGACCATTTATCAATTGGGGAATGACTTGTATTCTTATAGATTTGACTTATTTCTCTCTATATTTTAGAAATGAGACTGAAAGATTGGTTCTAAAAATTCTTTCCCAATTCTCTACCTTCTTCCTAATCTTGGTTGCGTTGGCTTTGTTTGTGCAAAAACTTTTCAATTTAATGTAATCAAAATTATCCATTTTGCTTTTTGTAAAGTTCTCTATCTCCTATTTGGTCATGAATTCTTCTGTTCTCCATAAATATGATATTCCTTGCTCTCCCAGTTTGCTTACAGTTTCAGCCTTTATATCTAAATCATGAGCCCATTTTGACTTTATTTTGATATATGGTATGAGATTTTGATGTATGCCTAGTTTCTGCCATACCCCTTTTCCAGTTTTCCCAGAAGTTTTTGTCAAAGAGTGAGTTCTTATTCCAGAAGCTGGGGTCTTTGGGTTTATCAAATAATAGATTACTATAGTCATTGACTACTGTGTCTTGTATTTTTAAAAAGTTAAAATACATTATGAGGCCAGTGATGCTCAAGACGGAAACTCAAAACAGAACTCCAACATACCTATAAGAAAAGTCTCCCTGCCAAAAAATAAAAAAACAGGGTATCTCATGTAGAAAACAATTGATCTAGAAAATAGATCAAGCAGAAATTGTTTAATAATCATTGTACTACTTGGAAGATATAGCTTTTTATAGCTAGTATTTATTTTTTTATTTTGGGGAAGCATTTGGGATTAAGTGACTTGCCCAGAGTCACACAGCTAATAAGTGTCTGAGGTTAGGTTTGAATTCAGGTCCTCTAGACTACAGGGTTGGTGCTCTATCCACTGAAACACCTTGCTGCCCCTTAAAAGCTGTAACTTACAAAAAGTCCAGATATATTATTTCAAGAAATCATAAAAGGAAACTGCCCAGATCTCTTAGAACAAGTGGACAAAATTAAAGTAAAAAAGAATCCACTGGTCATCTCCTAAAACAATGCTTAAAATGAAATCTCCTAAGAATATCATAGACAAAGTCCAGGACTTCTAGATAAAAGAAAAATACTGCAAGCATCCAGGAAGAAAGTATGTATGTGCTGAGGAGATATGGTCAAGGTTACACAAGATTTAGTAGATACTACCATAAAGAGGAAAAGAGCATGGAATATGATATTCCAAAAGGCAAAAGATATTGGTTTACAACCAAGAATAATTTTCTCATAAAAATGATTAAAATTCTATAAGGATTTTGCAGAATAGACCTTTAATGAAAAGGTGATTCTCAAGATCCCTGATGGAAAGACTAGAGTTGAGTAGAAATTTTGAAACGTAAATTTGAGCGTAAAGAGAAACACAAAAAACTGAATGCAACCAAATCATAAGAAAACTTACTTATAAATTTAATAAAGATGAAATATTTGCATTCTAATGGGGTGGGGGGCAGGATGATGCAAACAGTCCTCAAGTATTATGATATGAGCAGAGGTCATAGGGAAGTTAAAAATGGAGGGGTGTTTGAGAGTCAAGATGGTGGAGTAGAAAGAAACAATGCAACTGAGTTCCCATTCACAGCTCCTCCTAACAGATCCATAAAATACACCGGATTTAATTCTGATGTAGAATTCAAGAAAAAAGCCACAATATGCCTTTTGAACAGCTTCATTTGGCATAGGCCAGGTCAGCATAGGTTGACAGAGATCTTCAAACACTAGGGACAGGATCAGGGCAGGGATACATAGCAGGAGAAACATTCTAGTGCTCAGGGAGAAGCTGCCCATTAACACAAAAGGAGTTGGGCTACTCCCAGACCCATACCAGGACACTGCAATGGGGACACATGCCAAATGGCAATTTTGTTGCCCACTACCCACTCCTGGATTGCAGATCCAGGACAAAGTGAAAAGGAGACCTATACAGTGGCCTTGATTTTTTTTTTCCAGGAAAGGAGGCCCTGAATAATTACCAAGCTCAAGGCAATGTCTCAATTCCAACATCTAGCCCAGCCTGTAGAGGACAACCAAAGCCACTTTGAGCCAATAGAGCTTTTCAGTTGGCTTATAGGTACAGACTAGCAGAACTCAGTGCTTTAACAAACACAGACCCAAACCCAGGCCAGGAACTTGCAGAGCTCACACCAGAGGGACGGCAATTAGACTGCCCTGGATCAGATCCCTTTGGGAATACATAAGGTTTACAAATTCCAAGCATGTCTCTGAGATCCTGGAAAGTGACTTTTTCTATGTTTTATCTTAAAATGAGAAAGGAAAAGGAGACTTAAAAACGAAACATAGAAAAGGGTAAGAATGGGGGGCAACTCATATCATGGAATCTCAGGGTATAAATGAAAGTTTATAAAATGGTAAAATATGGAAGGGTGAGTGGGCACCTTTGAACTTCACTTTGAATTGATGTAGAGTGAAGTGAGCAGAACCAGAAGAACGTGTACACTATAACAACATTATAAAAACAGACAATTTTGAGTGACTTAAGAACTCTGATTGATGCAATGAAAAATCATTATTTTTAGAAGACCAGTGATTTATAATGTTACCCATCTCATAACAGAGAAATAATGAACTAGATAATCCAAGTGAGATAGTCATTTCAAAGCATCTTCAACGTCTAAAAGTGTTTTTGCTCAACTGCATATTTGTTGCAGGGATTTTGTTTTTCCTTTTTCCCAGTTTTTTTTTTTATGGGGGAAAAGGAGAAGGAGGAAGAAAGAGCAGATACTTGTTAATAGAAAAAAAATTTTTTAAAAAAGAATATTTGCTATCTTTCAGATTTCTCTATTACTATCAAAGGCACTACCATCTTTTCAATGTTCTACTTTCATAACCTAAGCACTATCCTATACTCTTCAGTCTACTTTATACTGCTTATCCAATCAGCTGCCAAATCTTGCCATTAACATTTCCAAAACATCTCTCACACCTGACTCCTCTCCATTCATGCTGCTCTCACACCTTAGTTCAAGCCTTCATCATCTCTCAATTAGATTATTGCAGCAACAACATCCATCATCTTTCTTCACTCCAGTCCAACCTAAAACAGCCGCCAAAGCAATTTTCCTCAAATGACATCTGACCATGTGACTCCCGTATTTCTTGAACTCCAATAGTTTCCTATTGCCTCTAATATAAGATATAAATCCTGCAATTTAGATTTTAAAGTCCTTCACAATATGGCCACAGTTTACCTTTTTAGCCTTTCTAGCCTCATTAAACATTACTCTCCCTCCCACATTCTGTGATCCAGCCAAACAGTCCTTCTCTGTGGTCCTCACTCATGACTCTCTATCTCCTATCCTCATTCCTTTGTAATGACCTTTTCCTGTTCTTAGAATGTACTCCCACTTTAACTGCCTTAAAGAATCTTTCTCTTCTTTTAAGATTCAGGACAAGCATTAGCTTCTGCTTGAATCATTTCCTGATCTTCCCAACTGCTGGCATCCTTCTTTCAAAACTATGGAAATGATTGTTGATTAATCAAAATAAATTAATAAGAACAAAAAAACAACAATGAATCCAGAAAAGCATGGAAAAGTTTACATGAATGGATAAAGAGGAAAGTGAGCAATGCAACAACAGCCACAATGACTCCAACAATGTAAATGAAAGGCATGGAAGCCACAACACAATCATGTTGTGCAACTACAAAGAAGTTTTTTTCCAAAGAAGAGACTGAAGAAGTCACTCCACCTCCTTGCAAATCATGTCAATTGTTTTTCAGTGTTAATTTTTTATGGCTTTTTTTAATGAATGATTTTCTCTTTTACGTCTCAAAAAAAAACCTTTGTTTTAAAGGATGACTCTCTTTAAAGGGCAGAGGAAAATGGTTTCAGGTGGAAAGAAAGCAGTGTTAAAACAAAAGATATCACTGAAAAGCATTTTAAAAAGTAAAAAAAAACTATATGTAACTAATATATATAGACTTGTATTTATTTATGCAACATATATAAACATATACATATGTACTTGTTATCTCTCCCATTAGAATATAAGCTCAATACAAGTAGAGATTTTTTCTTGGTTTGTACTTGTTATTCCCAGTGCCTAATGCAGTGTCTGGTACCTGGTACTAATTAGTACCCAGTACTAATGTAGAATCTGGTAAATATAGGGGGCTAACTAATGTTTATTGAACATTTCTTCACAGAGAGCCATTTCTGAAACAAGAGGTCAGTCACCTTTCTGTTCTATGAATCACTTCAATATCTGAAAATAATTTGTGAATCATCTACTTAACTTGCTTCTGCTTACAACCAAATGAGGAAGTGGAGAGAGGTAGACTCACACCAGATGGTTGAAAAGAATAATACTTCAGTATTTTATTAGATTTTTTTCATTAAGATTTTTTAAGGATAATAGTTTGTTCTTGTAATAAAAATTAGATGCTACGTATCTTAATAGCTAGCATTTATAGAGAAATTTCATATTTGCAAAATGCTTTACAAATATTATCTTATTTCAGCCTCACAATAACCCTAGTGTTATTTTCCCCATTTTATACATGAGCGGCCAATGTCAAGTGACTTGCCCAGGGTCACATTGCTAAGTGTCTAAGGCTGAATTTGAGCTCAAGTCTTCTTGACTACAGGGCCAGTGTTATATCACTGAGATGTCACTGAGGTGCCTTGTGAATAGACAGCTGTCCTTGACCAGAGGACTTGAGTTGAAATCTTGTCTCTGAAATGTACTGGCTATGGGATCCTGGGTAAGTCACTTAACCATGCAATGACTCAGGTAATTCCCTCCGATTAAAAATTTCAGAAGAGTTACAGATAAGTATTTCTAAAATAAAGTTTCCTTGCACAAGTTCCCCACTCAAATGAAAACACAACTTAAGACTAAATAAATGTTTGTAAGTACTACATATATACATGTAGTTGAGTAGTTAGGTGGCACAGTGGATAGTGCTAGTCCTGGAATCAGGAAAACTCATATTCCTGAGTTCAAATTAGGTCTCAGACACTTATTAGCTGTGTGACCCTGGGCAAGTCACTTAACTCTGTTTGCCTCAGTTTCCTCACCTGTAAAATGAGCTGGAGAAGGAAATGGAGAAGTAAACTGCTTGCCAAGAAAACCCCAAAAAGTATCACAAAGAGTCAGATGCAATTGAAAAATGACTAAACAACTAAAACATGTATATTCATCACAGAATATACATGGGTGACTATATTATATATATACATGTTTCTGTTTTGTCTGGATCTGTGGTTTTATCAGTATAGCAAATTCTTGCAAAGAAATTCCATCCTCTGTTGCACATCAATAATTGTTGAGTAACTCGGGGCCTCTAGAGAGCATTGTAGGTAGAGTTGACCTCAGGGTCAGGAAGTACTGGATTCAAGTCATATCTCTAACATTCTCTGAGTGACCCTGGGGAGTCATTTAATCTCTCAGTGCTCCAGGCAACTTTCTTAAGACTATAACTTGCTGAGAAGGTAATAATAAAATAACAATAATGATAATAATAAATAATAACAAGAAACATTCATACAGTACTTTTTGTTTATGAAGTACTTTATGTATGGAGCCCCCATATGTTACCAAAAAAGCAATATAGGCATCTAGCTTTTTTCTCTAAAATCCAGGGCAAATCGTTCCATGGCTTCACATTGTACTTTTCTCCTGCTATTTAAGGAGCTTAGTTATACAGTTTTACCAAAAAAATTTTTTAAAACAAATCCAGATGCCTTTGGATTAAAGAAGAAATATTTTCTTTCCCTTATCATTGAGCTAAGACTGGCTTCTCTGCTCTATCATACACTATGAAAGATCCCCACTAGTCATTTTATTTCCCTTTATACCCATACCTTTTATAGCACACACTTGCTCAAGATGCAATAAATAGTAGCTTTTCTCTATTTAGAGGCAAAACCACTCATCAAAGTACAAACAGCAAATAAAGAGGACTTAAGTGAGCAAGAAATTCCAAAAGGCAGATAAATGCCAGGCAACTGTGAGGTACAGAGAAAGGGGGAAACAGAAAGTGGATACATTCACCATGTGTGAGCACCTGCAGGAGGTGGACACAATCAGGCCCAAGTTTTGGCCAAGCAGATCATCCCCTGAGCAGATCAAATGAGAAAGGAAGGGTTCCATCTGTGGTAGCTAGGTGGCACAATGGATTGAGCGCTGGGCTTAGAGGCAGAAAAGTCTGAGTTCAAATCAGGACTTGGACACTTTCTAGCTGAATGATCCTGGGGCAAGCCACTTAACCTCTGTCTGCCTTAGTTTCCTCAACTGTGAATAGCACCTGAAGGCTGTTGTACAGATCAAATGAGATAATATTTGCAAAATGCTTAGCACAGTGCCTGGCACATAGTAGGTCCTTAATAAATGCATGCCCCCTTCCTTCTTCCCGGCTTCCAGTTCTTCACATTTATAGTCAGTCTATCCTTCACCTTTTTATGTGTATATATCGGATGTTACCCCTCTCCAAAGAGTGCTTCCACATCCCCAGGACCCCTTTCTCTTGTGTGGATCTGAAGGCCTTTCAGCCTCAAATTTTGCTGGCAAAACTACCCTTCCCAGTATCCCATGTGGTCAATACATGGCTACACATACATAGTGTACCCTAGTGCAATTTAATCTAATAAAACTTAAAATTTTGGGGCAACCTTGTACAACTCTATGAGATAGACCCTTTTAATATTCCCATTTTACAGATGAGGAAATTGGTGCTTAGAGAAAGATTTAGTGATTTGTCTAATGTCACACAGCTTCTACAGGCCTGAAATGGGATCTGAACTTCTTCACTCCAACTCCAGCACCCCATCCACTGAGTTGCCCAACAATTGTTGATGTGTCATGGTGGAATTTCTTTCCAAGAATTTCTTATACTGATAAAACCACAGATCCACACAAAATATAAACCCACTGTGCTAAGGATCTCCCCACACTGATGAAATCTAGTAAAAAAAAAAAAACAACAAAACAAATAAACAAAACCACCTCCTATGTGTGCATATGTGTGTGTGTATGTGTGTGTGTGTGTGTGTGTGTGTATGCATGCATACATGCAGGACATGTCACTTGTTGAAAAAGCACAATGCAATGGAAAGAGTGCCAGATTTAAAATCAGAGGAACTGGGTTAGAATTCTAGATGCCATCACTAGTGGCAATGTGATTGGAATGTGGTAACGTGACTGGAAACAAGTACCTTAACCTTTTTATGCATCAGTTTTCTCATCTGAAAAAGGTTGTTTGACTAAATCATAGGTAAGGTCCAATGAAGCTCAAAATCTCTTTATGTAATTTTTTTTCAAGATAAGATGTGAAGTACCTTTCTCTGAGAAGTTTAGGAAAAGTAACAAGCTCTTAAAAGCAGGAGGAAGGAGAGGGGGGAGTTAAGGTCACTTTTTTCCAAAAACAGACACATTCCAACATTTGTTCATTATTTTTTCTGAATGTTTAATACATTATCAAGACAAATAGTAAATTCACATAATCTTACTAATATTTTAAATAATTCTTATTCTATTATCCTACCTAACTTAAGAAAAATATTTAAGCTCACTCAAATCCACAGAAAACTGGGTTTTGATGCGTTGTATGAATTAGACAGTAGCAACATTAACTAGTGAGAAATATATACTTATTTTCTTCTTCTGAGAGGATGATTAATAAAGGTTTAAAAGCCTTTTTAGTTTTATAAAATTAATTCAGTGTTTAATTATATGAGATTAAAAATTCACCACACATTACACTGTAATTGGTATAGATGGGGCCAAAAGTTATAACCCTTGTACAAGATCACCTTTTGTGCTTTTACAATATCTAATAACAGAGCCATTTTAAATTATAAAGGCTGATACTATTTAACAAGTTTCTTTCCTGTTTTAATTTTAGCAGAGTCATCTTCGATCGGGAACTCACTGGTGTTCCTGAGGTCATAATTCTGAACAATGAATTGAACTGAGACAGAAGTAACTATAAAACCCATGCACTGGACTTTGCTAGATTACAGTAAATGCATTATCTGAACCAAAGTGGCTGGCTGGATGCTTATATGTAATTAATTTAGGGCAGCTCTACAGCTTGCTGGATAAAATACAATTTTTTCTCACTCAGAGGACTCATCACTTTAGGGAATACCAAGGCAGAGTAGAGGTTTTCTGGAGATGAGGCATTCTCAAAGAAGCCTAGAAAAATTTAGGCTCCATTGGTAGCAGGTTTTATTGATCCTCCCGAGTGTCTCTAGAACTATCAGGGATTATTGTTTCTGGGTTATGAATTATGTCACAATCTAGGAAGATATAAGAATTCTATCTGCAATGCCTTGGACCCCACTTGCATAGGGAAAGACAGAATCAAAGTCGTGTCAGTAGGTACAGAACTTTACCCATCAGACAACATTGCTTCTGTAAATTATGTGAGCTCATGATTCTTAATAAAAATTCAGAGCAAAGGATTTTGGAACTATGAAGGATATTATATTTAGATCCTAAGTATAGTATTCTAGCTGAAATTTATGAATATGCAATATGGTTCTGGGTATGAAATCAGAGGAGTTGGTCTTAATTCCTGGCTCTGCTACTTATTAATTTTGTAGTATCAGGCAAGAAACTTCTGTTCTCTAAGCCTGTTCCTCTATCTTTAATGTGAGAACACTGGACTAACCAACCCTTCAGATTCAATTCTATGATCTTATGAAATGTAGACCATATAAGCTCGGAGGCATCCCTTTTTCCCCAATTCCCACACCCACTGATTAGTTGGGTTGGTAAAGCTTGGCTACAGATCCGTCTCAAGATTCTACCTGAAGGGTAAGGGATAGATTATCTAATGCCCATTGGTTTAAGTTCCCACCAGGATGCTTCTCCTGAATATTATAAATTGACAATCACTTAGTAAGATTTATGTAGCATTTAGAAGGGGGCATTTACTAAAGTAGTACAATAAGAACTGGAATAAAATATCATCCCAATTTTAATGACATACTCTCCCTCAGTGCATAAAGCACATGACACAAAAGGGGTTAACAAATAGCTCCTAATTGGTGTAAGTCCTTCATTCCCATTTGTGGGATGCTCAAGAAGTTGTCTTTATGCATACTGTAGTTTCTTTTCTGGACTTCATGTAGAGTTATGAAACTAGTGTGGCTTTGGTTCCTAACATAAACAATGCCAGAAGTTCATACCAGGATGTTATTTAGGACATAGCCTCCGGATTCTTTGAAGCTGAAAAGTCCTTCTCTAGTTAAAAGGGAGAGAGGAAGAAGACCTGGACAAGACTAAAGTGGAGACCTCTCTTTCCTCCATAGCTGGTTCCTTCTCAGGGGGTTCACCTAGAGCTCCACATTCACTCTAGTTTCTCAAATTGCAACTATTCTGAGCGGGTCCACTACAGATTTACATGGCATAACCTGAACTGGGCCCTCAAAGATGTTAGTTCTTCTATGATAACTCACTATTTCCATCACCACAAGGCTATTCCAAAATTTTTCATCGCACTTCAGACCTGTTAGGGGAGACTCCCTCTCTCTTCCTGACCCTCTTAGCTGAGAAGCTTGCTTTGTACTTTACTGAAAAAATTGAGGTCATTCTCCAAGAGTTACTGCTTCTCCGCTTCTCATCTCATATCACTCAGATGCCTTCTGTCACTATCTCTTCGTTCACTTAATCCTTTCATTCTGCTATCGTGCCAAATATTCCCTACCTTTTATAACAAAAGTCCTTAAGGAAACAGTTGTCTATAGATGTCTCTACTTCCTCTCCTCTCCCTCTCTTCTTGACTCTCTACAGTATGGCTTCTTATCTCATCATTCAACCAAAAGCACTCTCTCCAAAGTTACCAGTAATCTCTTAATTGTCAAATCCATTGGCTTTTTTCTCAGTCCTTATCAATCTTGACCTCTCTGCATCCTTTGACGCTATCGATGAATACTTTTTTCTTTCTAGGTTTTGGGACTCTATTCTCTTCTGATTCTCCTGCTATCTCCTATGTAGCTTAGCTCCTTCTTTGCTGGATCTTCATCCTGGTCACTCCTACTGAGTGTGTCCCACAGGGCTCTGACTCAGGCCTTCCTGTCTTTTCTTTCTGTATTGGTTCTCTTAGCTCCCATTGATTCAGTTATCATCCCTTTATTGTTGATTTTCAAATATACTTATTCAACCCTAATCTTTCTGTTGACCTCCAGTTTTTGTATTTCCAACTGCATATTAGATATCTTAAACTGGATGTCCTATAGGCATCTTAAACTAACTATGTCCAAAACTGAACTCATTATCTTTCCCAGTCCCCTAGGCTCATGACCTAGATGTAATTCTCAACTTCGTTATCTCTTAACCCCCCACCATCCCTATATCTAATCTGTTGCTAAGGCCTGTCAACTTCACCTTTGCAACATCTCTCAGATATACCCATTCTCTCCTCTGATACTACCAGGTACTTATTCCAGGCCCTCATCTCCTCATGCCCAGAATATTGTAATGAACTGAAGCTCATTCTGCCTCCCATAAATCTCTCCCGACTCTAGTCCATCCCCCCTTCAACCAACAAAGCTATTTTCCTTAAGTGCAGGACTTACCATGTTACATCCTTACTCAAAAAAACTCCAGTGGTTCTATATCACCTCCAGTATCAAATATAAAATCCTCTATCATTCAAATTGTTTCATAAACTAGTCCTTACTCGTGTTTTCAGTCTTCTTACACTCCCTATTCACAGTGTATTATTTAATGCAGTGACACTGGCTTTCTTAGTGTTACTAGAAATAGATTTTGAATCTCCTACCTCTGGATATTTTTACAGGCTGTCCCTCATGCCTGGAATGGTCTCTCTCCTCATAACCTCCTGAATTTTCTGGCTTCCCTCAAATGTCAGTTTAAATTGCGTCTTCTATGGGGAGCCCTTACCAATCCATCTTAATTCTGGTACCTTCCATCTGTGTATTGATTTTTATTTATTTGTTTGTACTTGTTCGTACTTAGTTACTTGCAGGTTTTTCTCCCATTAGGTTGTTAGCTCCTTGAAGGCAGATACTGTCTTTTATCTTTCTTTGTATCCTCACCAGTTTTCACAGTACCTACCACATAGTAGATGTTTATTAAATACTCACTGACTACCTGACTGACTGAATTTTTCTTTTCCAGCTAATTTAATGCTTTTATAAAGGGCCCAGAGCATAATAAAATCTCCCAACCAATTAGAAAAGACTTCTTGTCTAGCAGCAGTTCAGTCTTAACACATAGCTTATAAAGACTTTTCACATTTAGTGTTAATGCCTATGATTGAGGCCAAAAAAGTTTCATCTAGTTAAGGTATCAAACTAAATGGAGGTTGGATGACTTCAACTGCTACATGCTATTACATAACAACTTCTCCAGTATATAAATTGGTTGAGTTCTAAAAGTCATAGGTCATTATTTGGAACTCACAATGTACTTTATCATAGAAATGATTTTTACACTGGTATGTTACCAGGCAAACCAACATAAACCTCTTTAATCTATATGTGACAAATATAACATATTTACCCTAAAAGGGGGAAGGGGAGTGCGCACACACATACCTTTTTTGGTAAATATGTTATATCTCATACACTTTTTATAAATATGCTGTATTTCAGTATATGTATACATGTAAACACATATGTGTATATTCCCACAAGGCAATGAGAGCTCCCCTAAATTTTCTAGATCACCAGTTTCTCATTGATTGAGTTTTCTATGGCTCAGGCTGCATAGAACTCATACCAAAAATTCAATCACTATCCCCCCAGTTCAATTAAATCCCAAAGAAGGCCTCTCAGCCCCCTTAAAGGGAAACCAGCTGAGACTACATAAAACAGGTATCTCTTGTACTAAACCAATTAACAAACATTAGTATCTCCCAAATCTCTATCATGAGACCTATTTTTTACTCCTCTAGATGCTTTCTTTTACTGTTCTACTTTGCTTCTGTGTTATGAATCACTAATTTCACACAGATAACACCCAAGTCTATATATCCAACCTTAATCTCTTGAATTCTAATCTTGCATTTCCAGCTGCCTGCTGGACACTTCCATTTGAATAACTGTTACCATTGAGTTTGAAATCGATATATCCAAAAGTACATCCTCCAGTTTCACTGACACCATTATCCTTTTAATCACTCAGCTTATAGCCCTGGATTCATATGTATATGAGCTCTCAGTTATCTCTCCCAGCAAGCAGTTGATAATTCTACTTATTCTATCAACAAAACAAATAAAAATCCCTAAAACTACATTGTAAAAATACTATCAAGAAGGAGAATATTAGGAAACAACTCCAAACAAAGAGAAAAATTCTGCAGTAACTTCAAGAACCCAAAAAACAATAATGGAAGAGTGGTTAGAATATTTAACAAATATTTGAATCAGTCAATAAGAATATATTAAATACCTATGTCACTGATCTCCAGGGACTTAGATTCAGCTGAGGGAGACAACATATATAAACCTGGCACAGTTGGGGAAAGGAAAGTAACAGTTATACAGTGAGGAAATAGAAAACTGGCTTCAAGAGCCGTGCGGCCCTGAGTTCAAGTTCTGCGTCTGACATATATAGTGACACAGATAAGTCAGGGAACCTCTCAGTACCCTCAGCAAATCTTTGAGGCCATAAGTTATGGAGAAGATATTCTACACTAGAAGATGTAGTCACTCATGAGAACTCCTTGTAACAACAAAATCCCAGGTCTCTATCCAAAAATAAAATAAAAATACAATATTATAAGATATGACAGACTATAAAGTAATAACCAATAAAAATAAACATCCTGGCACTAATATACCCAATCAGGACTGCTTTTCAAAGTAGACAACCTGAGAGCTTATTAACTTATTTAAAAAATGTCACCATTATTCAAAAGATCATTAAAATAACTTTTTTTTGAACTGGCAAATGAGTTTTAAAGTTCTAGAATTCTGAATAAAAAAAACTAAGAGGACTGATGACTTAAAAAGGTTGAAAATTAGGAAGGCAGGAGCTACTTTGACAAAAGATAAGAAAAAAGAAGTATAAAATCTTAATATAATGAAAATATTAAACAAATACCAAACTACAGTAAAATTGGAAAGAAGTATGAGATAACTATAACTGAAAACAATTTGTCAGGAATATAGTGCAAAGCAAGACAGTATAAGGATTAAGGTTCCCTCTGGGGAAAACTATGACAAAACAGAAGCAAAATTGAAATAGCACATTTTAAGAAATTATAAATGAAAATCATAAGTAAGAAATTGAACTGAGAGGTGTAAGGGAGCTAAATGGAATCAACAAAATCATTAGAGGTGAGTCTGTGATTTAATTCAGCCGGAAATATAATTGTCAAGCTCCAGAAGTAAAAGTTCAAAAAGAAAATATAGTTTGAACCCATAGCAAGGAGCTTCTTAGAGGCTCCAATTTGGAAAATTTTGCACTGCCTATGACAAGCTATAGAAACACCACAATGTATCCTCTATGGCTACTCAAAAGGACTGGATTAGTCATCCACATAAGAAAAATGCAAATTGTAGCTCTTTTACAAACTCCCTAGATCATGATGTGTGCTTGGAAGAACAGCCTCCTTTTGGTGAGAGTAGTCAGAATATGGTATATGTAGGCATACTTACTTGATGTGTTGGTTAGCTTTCATGAACTATTTTTTTCTTTCTTTCTAATTCTGTGTTTCCAGGATCACATTCTAGGTAGAAGACATGGGAGATGTTTGTATGCAAATGAAGGTGATATAAAAATCTAAATACAACAATAAAATGTTTAAGTATCTTTCTAGTATAATATTGTTTTGCTTACTATTGAATCACCAATGGAAATGACAATCCTCATGGTTAAAGTCTTCTTGAGTGAGAAGAATAGGAACAATAAAGGCTCATGTGCCTATTGTAGTACCTATGACAATACAGGTGGCTGTCTCTTGGTGGTTCAAAATAGGTGAGCAAGTGTCACTTGCATGGACAGGATTTGTAATATATGCAGCAGTGTTTTCTTTTTCTACTCTGCAAGAGTAATTTTCTTGCATCTTATACAAAGCTGAAATTGAATCTCTGAAATAGTTTAAATCAGGATGCAAATTTAATCTGAATATGCTGATTTCAAACTGAAATATAAGAACAAGATTCTCCAAGAATGCTGGCACTTCCAACACTTACTCCAGAAAGAGTGTAGATTTTTTTTTTAAGTCTACTCACGTATGCAACTCATAAAGAGAAGAAATTTAAAATCTGGTTGTTTGATTCTATAAAATTATGACATTTCAGAGATTTTTTAAAAATTTCTCTAGAATCAGCCCTGGTTTTGCCCAGGCAATTAAAAAACAAACAAATAAAAGTATTAGAAGTATGATATAGTGGGAAAAAACCTCAAGTGGCTTAACCTTACTGAGTTTTACTTTTCTCATCTGTAATGATGAAGGTGTTGGAATTTAGGAATGTACTAATAAATGTTTAACAACTACCTCTCCTTTTTAAAATGTGTATACACATATTTTTAAGTATAATGTGAATTATTATTATTTTCTCCATTACTTTCTTAAGTCTAGATGATCAATAATTGGTTGTTGCCCTTTATACTTGAAGAAGACCAAAATGACATCACTATGTTGGGATGAGTATACAGTGTGCTTGACTGCGACTGATCAGACCAATATAAGCTCAGAAGGCTCTCCCATGGGTTGAGCACAAATAGTCTATATAAACATTTGGAAGTGGCATGTCTCTAGATTTGCATATCTCATGTTTCTTTTGAGCTACTTAATTCTGCTTTGCTCACAGTGCCTTCTTTGATATGGGCACACTATGCTAGGCAGTCCTGTGACAGTGTCTCCCATGTCTCACAATAAATTCCAAAGTTCTTCAGAAAGACCTTGAGAGTGTCCTTGTATGGCTTCTGACTGCCTCGTGAGCATCTACCTTCTGTGAATTCTCCATTAAATAGTCTTTAGGCAAACGTATGTTTGGCATTCAAACAACATGACCTACCCATTCAACAGAGTTATGCTCTCTGCAGTAGTGTTTGAATATTTGGCAGTTCAACTTGAGAAAGGACCTCAGTGTCTGGTACTTTATCTTGCCAGATGATCTTTAAAACCTTCCTAAGACAATTCAAATGGAAGTGATTCAATTTCCTGGAATGTGCTGATATACTGTCCAGGTTTCATAGACACAAAACAATGAGGTTAACACAATGGCTCTGAAGACCTTCAGTTTGGAAGGCAGCCTAATACCTCTTCTCTCCCACACTTTCCTTTGGAGCTGCCCAAGCACTGAGCTAGCTCTGCCAATGTGTGTATCAATCTCATCATCTATGTGTACATCCTTGGAAATTTTACTAACAAGGTAAGTGAAATTAACCATAGCATTAAAAATTTCTCCATTTGTTGTAACCAATGTTTCCACATGTGGATGGCATGGCAATAGCTGGTGGAGAACCTCTGTTTTCTTGGTGTTAATTGTCAGGCTGAAATTAGCACAACTGGCAGGGGATCGATCCATATTCTGTTTCATCTCAGCCTCAGAGACTACACTGAGTGCACAATTATCTACAAACAAAAAGTTGCATACCAACTCTCAATTTTAGTTGTGGTTTGTAGCCTTTTTGAATTAAATAATTTATCATCAATGAAGTAACTGACCTTGATGTCGTTTTCATCCTTGTTGAAGGCATCTGACAACATCACTGAAAACATCACACTAGAAAGCATGGGACCAAGCACACAGCCCTACTCCATTCCTTTGGTGACTGGAAAAGCACAACAGCATCATCCATTATCCACAACTCATGCAAGCATACTGTCATGAAATTAGCATACAAAAATGTTGAACTTCTCCAGGCAAGCAAATTTTGACATAATTCTCCATAAGCCCTCACAACTGAAAGTATCAAAGGCCTTGTTCAGATTGGTCAATGTTATTACCAATCTCCTTTCAGCTCCTGGCATTTCTCCTGAAGTTGTTGGGGAGCAAAACACCATATCGACCATTCCTCAGCCCTTTCTGAATCCACATTAAATTTCAGGTAGATGACCATCTTCCAGGTGAAGGATCAGCCTGTTAAGGAGGACTCTGCCAAGAATCCTGTAAACAATGACTAAGAGAGAGACCCCCCTGTGATTATCACAGGACAATCTATTTCCTTTACCTTTACAGAGTTGGACAATGGAGATGTCCTTGAACTCCTGAGGGATAACCTCTTCTTGCCATGTAACCTGGAAGATTTCAGTCAGCTTTTGCATGAGTAGTGGACCCCCCCTGCCTTATAGATCTCAGCTGGAATAAAATCATTACCAGGCATTTTGCCACATGAGAGGAGCCTAACGTCATTCAAAACTTCTTTAATTGGAAGTTTGGCCAGAAAGGGATTGACTTCAACCTGAGGTATATGGTCAGTGGCCTCAGCATTGGTTGATGGTCTATTACGAAACTACAGAAATGTTCATCCCATCTCTTCAGGATCATGTCCTTATCACTAATCAATGTGGCTCCATCAGTGCTGAGAAATTGAGATGAACCATAGGTCTTTGGCCCATAAGTAGCTGTCAAGACATCATAAAAGCTCTTTAGATTGTTCAGCACAAAACTGAATTTCTTCTGCCTTCTTACTGAGCCAAGAATCCTGCATCTCTCTAAGCTTCACTTGCACTTTACTTTTGATGGAATTAAACACTGCCTTTGTAGAGATAGATAAACTATCCTACTAGTAAACCCTGTGCTTTTTTTTTTCATTTAGTAACTTGTGAATTTCCCCTTCATTTTCATCAAACCAATCCTGATTATTTTTTTATTTTTCTCGAGTAGATGCTATTATGAGGAATATGGTGAAGCTGGCATAAATTTAACAATCAAATCTAATTTAGTCAACAAGCATGTATGCCTCCCAAAAGGAGTGAATGACAGGCTTACGACAATGCAATTGTTACATGTAGAAAAGTGTCATGCCATCATTATCAGTATATATGTTCCTACCATGACAAACCCCGATGAGGTCAAAGAAAAAATTTATGAAGACATAGAGGCCTTTATCATAAATATGCCAAAAGAGGACAAGCTTGTAATTTCAGGTAATTTTAATACTAGAGTAAGCACAGACTATCAGACATTGACAGAGAGTCTTTGGGAGGAATGGAGTAAAAAACAGCAACAACAATGGTCACTTACTACTAAAGACTTGTGTATCTCATGACCTCCTTATCACCAACATTATCTTCTGTTTTCCTAAATGCAATAAAACTTCATAGATGTACCTTCACAGGAAGTGTAGTCATTTAATAGACTATGTCATTATGTGAAGAAGAGACAGACGGAATATGTGAGCAATAAAGATGATGTGTGCTGAAGAGTGCTGGACAAATCATAGACTTATCCTCCCTAAACTGAACTTTCACATTCAACAAAAGCAGCAGCACTGAGGCAAGACAACCACCAGAAGATTTAATGTCAACAAATTAGAATGCTTCTCCTTGAATAAACAGATTGTTGCTAACTTGGAGGGAAAGCTGAGCCAACACATGGTTGGCCACAGTGGAACAGAAAAGGAATGGGCAGTTTTCAGAGACATGGCATACAACTCCACATGTAGTCAACTAGATAATGAATGAAACAGTATTTCAAGCCCTGATTTGTAAGGTTTGTCCATTTCTGAAGTGTAGATCCTTACATTGAAATTTTAACAATTGGTTCCCACAACCCTAAAAGAGTTAGCTCCAGCATACACGTGGTGGTAGATAGCATGATTTCTAATTCCCCTTCAACTCTGAAGTGAGTCTGTCCTACCCTGAAATTAAAGCAGCATTTGTAGATAAAGCTTGCGTCCTTCCTATCAGTCAGTTCAATATAATAATTCTTCCATTAATTAAAGGCTATCTTGAAATACTGAGAGTTGTTGTCATAAATTTGCTAACAGAAACAATGAACAAGTTAGAAGAGATGACGTGTTTTCCAGGATTTATATTTGTCTCTTTCTTGAAGCCACATGGGGCACTCATAGCATCCACAACTAGAAGGTAACTAAAAGTCTATCCAGTCTTACCTCTTCATTTTACAGAAAGAATATGAACTTGGGGTATTTAGCTGAATTTCTCAAGGCCACATAAAGTGGTCAATATATCAGAGGTAAGATTTAAACCCAAGTCCTCTGACTCTGGAGCCAGTCCTGTTTCTAATGCATCATGAAGCCAAGGGATTCGTCCAAGATAAAAATACAATTGGGGCAGTGGGACTAAATCCCAATTCTACACAATTGAAGACCATTGCTCTTTCCCACCTCTTTTCCCTCTCTTCTAGGTGAGACATAAACTTTTTTCACAAAAAGTATGTTCTTATTCTCTTAGGGTATAGCATTCCTCCTCCACATTCACCATCCTCCTCAACAACATAGAGGCTAAACATAGCTATGGTCAGGTATTCTCTCTTTCATATACTTCAAGGTAACCCTGGAAGTAAGGCAGTCATCCCAAACTTTGGCCCTGATCAGTCTTTGAGAGTGTTGTGTCTGAGTCAATAATACTGTCTTCTCTGCCTTCTCAGCTACTATCAGCACTTGGGAAACTAAAAATTCCCTCATCGTCTCTGGACTCAGACCAATTTTCCTGAAAAAAGTTTGAGACTAGAAACAAGTTTAAAACATTTAGTTAGCAAATAAAAAGCATTCTTCCTGGTCTGTCCATCTACATAAACAAGCAATTTAAGAAGAGAAACTGAAAATGAAGGGTTTTTCTTCTATGGTCAAGTTTCTCACTATTGTTTTTTGCCATTATGAAGTGTTGTCATTAAACAGAGACTGACCTTGGACACAAATTTAGAAAATCTAGAGGTGAACAAAGACACACATACGCGCGTGCACACACACACACACATACACACCCGCTCATTCACAGAAAACTGTTAATCGCATGGTTTTCAGTTTATTCAAGTTTCCTGGTCTCTTTAGCTATTTGGTGTCAGTCACCTTTCAATCCCTTAATTATGATGCCTGTCTCCTTTATTAATACAATTGACCAAAAAAAATGAGCAAATACCAGCTAATGGTTAATTTGTGAAGAACCTTGTCACATAACCATGGTTATAAATAGAGTTATGTGTATGGAGGTAATTAGAAAATCATAAAAACAAAAGTGGAACATGTGTATGGTTATGCTTCTGACAGGTGGTGTGAAGCAATTCTACTAGGTCCTTGGAGGGCCCACATATAATTTGTCACACATCAAAACAAATGGTACATTTAAAAGCACTGTACATATATACTCATAGCATACACTGCTGTGCTATGAGCAGCACTGGAGTTCAGTGTGTTAAATAGAGAAGAATGAACCAATTCTTGGAACAACCATCTGGAGGCACTATAGATACCATCAGGGAGGTAGGTAAAGAAGAGCTGGTGGGATATAGAGGGGTACTTCCAGAAAGGTAGCAAATGTTTCTGGTGTATCACAGAAAGAGGCCTAGAACTACATCCCTAGCACACCAAATGACCCTCCAAAACTGAACTTCAGTCCACTAATCATTTTCTGCTGCTCTCTTCTATTCCTTCCCAACCATCTTTTGCCCCACCCTTGTCAACAATTCAATTCAACACAAATTTATTAAGCATCTATTATATGCAAGGTACTCTATTGGGTGCTGGGGAAGAAAGATAGAAATGAAACAGTCCCTCCTTTCAAAGAGTTTAAATTCTTCTTGAAGAGAAATAATTTGTAAGGATAATTTTTTTTCAGTTGTTTTAGGCACATCTGATTCTTCATGACCTCATGGACCACAGCACACCAATACCGTCCATGGGTTTTTCTCGGCAAAGATACTGGAGTCATTTACCATTTCCTTCTCCAGTAGATTAACACAAACAGAGGTTAAGTGACTTGTCCAGGGTCACATAGCTAGTAAGTGTCTGAGGCCAGATTTGAGCTCAGGTTTTCCTGACTCCAGGTCCAATACTATACAAAGCATTTGGGAGAGACAGAGCCCTCTAACATCTGAGGAGGGGGACTTCTACAAAGGTTTTATGGAGAAAGTAACACTTTAGCTGAGCTTTGAAGGAAGATACAGATTTAAATAAGTAGATTTGATTTGGGAGTGCATTTCTGATATCAGGAATGGCTTGGGCAAACTCATGAAAATGAGAGTCTGAATGTCAAATTCATAGAAAAGCTAGCAGTTCCGGTGGCTAGAACATAGTCAATGAGAAGGATTAAAATGTGTATTAGGGATATAAAGGTAAATTGGACTTAGACTATAGATGTTTTAAATTCCCAGATGAAAAATTGATATTTTATGCTAAAGAAGCACGGAGCCATTAAAGGTTTGCTTGCTTGTTTGTTTTTGCTTATTGTTTGTTTAGCACAGGAATAACAGAGCCAGATTTGTGTTTTAGCAAAATTAATGAAGATGGATTAGATGAGGTGATAACCACCTCAGTGGCCAGAGGACATAGTATTAGATTTGTGGTGAGGAAAACTTGAGCAACAATCCTGACACAGACATTTAATAATCGTATGACCCTGGACAAGTCACTTAAACTCTGAGCTTCAGTTTCCTCATTTTTAAATGGGAATAATCATAGCGTGTTACCTCCCAGAGTTGTTATGAAGTTCAAATAAGACAACACACACAAAGCTCTTTCCAAGTCTTAAAGTGTTACTATGTGTTAACTATTAACAAAATAGTCAAAGAAAAATATAACAAAGCCCTGAATTGGCGCGGTAGCTATATAAATGGAAATGAGACAGCTAATAAAAAATGCCGTGGAGGTAGAACACACAGGACGTAGATGGGGCAATACAAGAGAGGGAAGAGTCTAAGAAGATGAATTTGAAGTTATCAGTCAGGATAAATGTGTGTATAATGGTACCCTAAATGGACATAGTAAAACTTTTAGGAAGGACAAGTTTAAGGAAGAAGATTAGAAGTCATTGGACATACTGAGATTGGACATACTGAGTTTGAGATACCAATGAGACATCCAAATCATATGTAGAAGGCTGTTGGTGATATGAGACTGGTAATCAAGAGACGGATTGGGTGGATTACAGATTTGGGAGTGACTTACACAGAGATGATTGTTGAATCCATTGGAGAGGGTGTGATCATCATGGCAGAGAACAGAGAGAGGGAAAAGAAGAGAGACCAAGACAGGGCTAAGGAAGTGGGGTGATAGGACACTCATGCTTAGGAAACGGGAGGTGAAAGAGCAATCAACAATCAGACAGGTAGGCAAAGAGCTAAGAGAAAATAACCTCTAAAGTATTTTAATGAAGTGTCACATTTGCTAAGTTAGAACTTTTAAAAATCTAAAATGATATGAGATAGCCTGCTATGTTCCAGGGATCATAATCTAATTTCTATGAATTGGAAATTAAAATACACTGTAAAAATGTTCCTTGTAGCATTTCACCACTCTTACTAAATTTGCTAAGTGACATATGTGAAGGTAAAACATTTTGTGGAAAAAGCCCCTGTCTGGAGTTAGAAGACTAGGTTCAAATATTGGTATTTACTATGACATTTTCTCATTTGTCCTAGGGTTTGGGAATTTGGAGAAGAAAAGACCTGATAATACCTGTCTTGCTGTGGATATGCATGATCAAGTAGAATTTCTTGTAGTGGATGCTGAATTTAGGTTGGGAATCAAGAGAAAAGTCAATGACCTACATCCAAACTGGAGAATTGATTGTAGTGCTACTGTTGGTTAACAGATACGGTAGCGATACATATTTAGTAGATTCTGGACCCTGAAAGGTAATAGCTTTTGAGTCTCTTGACCCAGGCAAACCAGATACAGTAAATTGTTTTAATTCTACAACTTCCTACACAGAAACATATGTATTGCCTGTCTTGTCTGACTGTCTTCTCATCTCTTGTCTTTCTTCTCTCATCCTCTGTTCTGTTCTCTTCCTTCCCATTCCCTTCTTTTTTCTTCTTTTCTCTTTTCTCTCTACTTCTCCTTTTCCCTGTATGCCTCTCTTTCTCCATTTCTCTGTCTCTGTCTCTCTTTATCTCTTTCTGCCTCTCTATCTGTTTCTTTCTCTCTCCATGTCACTATTTCTGTTTATCTTTCTTATCTCCCTCTGCCCTGTCTCTGTCCATCTCTCTCTCTCCTTCCCTCCCTTTCTCTCTCTCTCTGTCTCTGTCTGTCTGTCTCTCTCTGTCTCTCACTGCCTCTCTCTGTCGCTCTCTCTGTCTCTCTGTCTCTCTGTCTCTCTGTCTCTGTCTCTGTCTCTGTCTCTGTCTCTCTCTCTCTCTCTCTCTCTCTCTCACACACACACACACACACACACATAATTTTATTCCTGGAGTCACTCATCCCTCTCACCACTCAGCCAGCCCTGATTTCTGCTTATTCTTATCATGGTGACATCTCGATCTTTCTGAGATACACCAACTAATGTGACCTCCTTGAGATCAGAACATTTTTTACTTTTTAAAAAAATCTGATTGTTATTTGTAGATGAAGTTGACACACACTCTTCTAAAAAATTCATGTTATAAGTTTTTATTTTTCCCTGCTTCTGAGATCATCCTCACTACTTGACTCTTATTATTTCGGTCTTTAGGCAGCAAGATTATTAACTACAATGTGACATGAAAAAGTTCTAGGTTTTGAGTGTTAAGTGGGAGAGAAATGTCAAGTAATATCTAGTGTGTCCCTGTAAATCTTATGGAAGCCTTCTACCTCCCACATATGGGAGAAGATAAGATAGAATAAGTTATCCACAAAAAGAGAGGTTCTTGAACTAAAGATCCTACATGAAGTTTCAAGGAGATAATACTGATATTATAAGTTAATTCAAACATCAGAAAGGGCACATGTCCTTATTCCTGAATGTTATTGTTAAAGCAGAGATAATTTCTATATTTCTACACTCAGTTTATCTACTTTTGGTTAGAAATTAGAAGTGAGAGAAAGCGGAGAGGCTTCATGTATTGAACATGTTTCATCTATGTTAAGGTGTGGGCTGCTCTGATAGGGACAGGTCATGGGTTGATTAGTAGATCAGCTACTGGGAAAAATCCACTTGAGATACTGGATCTTGGCTCTCTTCATTGTGACATGGAGTGATCTAGGCCTCTGCAAGAAACCTAAGCCAAGACGGCGATGGAACAGTGGAGGAAGCAATCACTACCCAGGCCAGCCTGGTAGCACAAAAGGCAAACAATACCCTCACGGAGGGAGCACCAATTAGGAACAGCCTCATGACAGATCTAACTGGGGTCAGAGTGGTAGCATCTACAACAACAAGTGGAAACCAGATAAACCTAAAAACAACCTAAAACATGTGGATGGGGCAGCTGCTGTTGGAGTAATTGTGGGAGGGCTTGGTGCTACATGCTGGGGAGTGCTATGACCAGGCCTGTCATGCACTTTGGCAACAATTATTAAGACTGCTATCATGAAAACCAGTATTGCTCCCCCAACCAAGTCATGTACCGACCCATAGACCAGTATAACAAGCAGAACCATTTTGTGAATGACTGCACCAACATCACAGTGAAGCAACACACCACCACCACCACCACCACCACCACCAAAGGGGAGAATTTCAAGGAAACAGATATCAAGATTATAGAGTGCATGGTTGAACAGATGTACATGCAGTACCAGAATGAATACCATGCTGCTCAGCACAGCTATTGCTAGAACATGGAGTTCTTCTCTGCTCTGCCAGTGACCGTCCTCTTCCTCAGCTTCCTTATTTTCCTGATCATGAGCTAAAAAGCCTTCCAATGTTTACTGTCTTAATGTTCATTCTCTTAATCTTTGCAGAAAAGGAAATCCTTCAGTCTGCAAAGGCAGCCCAAATAGCAGCAGTTTTTCATTTCTGTTTGTCTGTCACCCACAGTTTAAGGCCCTTACCACTCATGAACCCTGGGGAAGGTACAGTAGATCCCAAATGCCCAGCCACTGCTTTCCCTCCAAACCATTTTGATCATGCATCTGTCAGATCAGTAACGCCTTTGGCAGCATCCCTTCTGAGGGAGGAGATCATTGGTAACTTCTGGTCCATCTAGACACTTCGGTAGTATAGCAGGTTGAGGCCAAAATAAAAATAATTTCAAAACGTATTTTCCAAATAGACACAACCACTGGTCCTTTTGCTTGCTGAAATGTCACCTAAATGTTCCTCCCTGCTTGTGGTTCATTAAATTAGTAGATAAGGAAGTAGTGGACTCACACTAATTACAAAACCCCATTTCCTCTTTGTCTGATCAGTTGTGATATCATAGGGAACTCTTTCATACATTTCAAATGACCCTGATGCATTTCCCTCTTCAAACAAACAATAATTTTCATCAATTGGATAAAGACTGGAGACTGTCTAGGCAAATCACAGAAATCACCCAACAGTATGGGTCTGGACTTTAGCAGCCGAATCAAGCGCAGCTATTCCTATGCAGTACTATGACTACTGTCTTCAGTTCTATAATGGGATACACTCAACAGAGACTACACCAAAAATATATCCGGCCCAGGGGCTGGGTCTATTTGTAAATGATGGGATGAGCATAATTGGGTAAGTTGTGCCCTGTGCTATGGAGACTGTTCTTCTGGGTAACCCACAATTGGGAAAGTAGTGTTACTTTGGGTGTGCTTTGTTGTCATCTCAGACCATTTTGGTATGTACCTATTGTTCAAATCCGGTATAAACCATGTCTACCAGTGCATCCCACCCAAGAACATGAAAATGCAAGGCAGATACTACCAGATAACTAAGGAAACCCTCTCCAACGCTAGCAAATATGAAAGGTCAGCAGGACCTTGGCTGGCTCTAATTGCCTGCAAGCCCACAGAGAAGACAGCATTGATAGGGTTAAGGTAGGGGCTGATTAGCCCAGAGGAACCAGCAACTTGTTAAAGTGTACTTTGTCTTTTAAGATTTAAGGAGACAGTTTGGTAGATTTATAAACAAAAGAAGCACATGTAGCTTTTGTTTTTTCCTGTCTCAAGATAGAGCAGCAACTATACTGGATGAGCACTTAAAAGTCAGATAAAAAGAAGAATCCTTCAGATGAAAGAATTGGAAGAAATTAGCCTTTTTAAAAAATTCAATCCAATCCCCAAAAACAATATCTCAGAAAAGGGTGAGAAGACAGGGAGATGATCTGTCTAAATGAGTTTTGTTTGAGTTGTGAAAAAATTGTTCTAACAAAATAAATTACTAGGTTTTAGTTGTCACTATTCTGCAATGTGGATTGGCTTGCAACGTAAAGGTAGGCTTTGTAATCAGTAAATATTGGATATGATAAACTAGAAATTCTGCTCAGAACAATTATCACCCAGAGTAGTATCCAGTGTATTATGTGTCCTTCCAAGGTTCCAGATGCCTATTCCATGAAAAAAAAAGTATACTGAGGCTTTCAGCACCATGTGCTGATCAGGCTCCTGCAGGAGTCCACAATGCACAGGGGAAAGTGGTCTTTGAAATGTGCATGCACTTAGTAATATAAGGACATTTTATAGATTTGTAACTTTGCACATACTTGTTTTGAGGTATTAAAATTTACAAAGGTTTAATATCTGACTAAAAATTAAACAGGTCACAGATGAAGTGAGAAAAAAAGAGAAGTGAGTGCAACCTTCCTTTATGGACGTTAAATATTATTTTAATGGTTCATGAGAATTACAAAAACAAACAAACTAACAAACAAACAAACACATATACCAACAACCAATACAAGTCTCTAACAGTTGACAAATAATTCCTTGGAAATGAATTCAGCCCTTCTGGACATTGTGCGATCTTCTACTTTTAGATTGGGTTTGTAGATCATAGATCTGGAGTTATAAAGCACCTCAGAGAGCATCTCTGCCTCATATTGAAAATGGAGAAACTGAGGAGCCCAAGCTGGTGACATGACTAGCTCATGGTCATGAGGGTAGCAAGCACCAAAGGCAGGATTTGAATCAGATCCTCTGAATCCAGAACCGATGCTCTTTCCAATGGACCATGCTATCTACTCTTATCAGAAGAAGGGTGGAATGGGGAAAATGCTGAATTTGGAGGCAAAGGACCCGATTCCTCATCCTGGCTACTTTCTACAAAAGTGTGATTTTAGAGAAGTCACTTAAACTCCCAAGATATAGTTTCTTTATTTATCAAAATGAAAGACTGGATTTGATGACTCTAAGAGTCCTTCAATTTGAAATATATGATCCTATGAATTAAATAGTTAATTACGGGAGGGTAGAGTTCTTGCTATATAATCCTTTGTACTCCCCTATTGCCTCACAGTGTCATGACCATAATATGTATTTAATAAATATGTTGGTTCAATAAAGCCCTATTATATTACATTTCAGTGCACTGAGTGCAGATCTAATGAATTAAAGGAATGTGTCCCACTTCCAACATTCCCCCAACTTGTTTTCAGGGCATAAATTCTGCCCTGTTGGGGGAAAAATACTGCTCAGTATATGATATGAAAACCCAAAAGAGATAACCCATCCATCTGTATTTACCTTTTACCTTTCAATATACAACCTTTAGTGATCTTTATAAAGCTGATTTTTTCAGTTGTTTTGTTCTAATGTAGTTGAAAATAGCATGAGATTACAGATGTAGCATGAGGGCAGTGGAGATGACAAAATAAGCTGGGCCAGTTTCATAAATCATATGCTATCTCGAGTAAATGTAAACAGGGCCTTAGACTAATAAGAAAAGAAAGGACTTTCTTTTACAAAATGAAACACTGTGACAACTGCTTTGTGGAGTGCTCTAAGAGCTGCCTTAATTTATTTGGTTCTTTACAGGGATCATATAAAAAGGATTATTTTTTCACCCCTGCACTTTTCCTCATCAGAGCTTATTAGCAGCAGTTTTTGAGGGTGACAATAACAGTGACAACAATAATAATTATTTGACATCTGAACAGCAACAATATGTTAGGCAGTATCCAGAGCCACTACACTCATCTATGCAGCGTACAATGAAAAGTAGACAAGGAAAGGGAAAAGGTAGATTTTTTTTAATGAATTGTAAATTTTGGTGTAGTGGGATAGGCATTTTGGGATCTCAGTACATTTTCTATGATAGCAGTAATATTTTCAGGAAAGAAAATGGTGGCAACTTGGGAATGTTGCAAACAACCAAGTTTATTTGATTTGACCTCTCAGGTTTAATGATACTTTGAGAAAGACTTCCCACAGGAAGGAAACCAGAAAGTTGTGAGGCATATTATTTCATAATCATTCTGACTTTCTCTGAGAAATCTTCAAGATCTGTTAACTTGAACTGGTATTCCCAGAGTCTTGTTTTATTGAGTGTCTGTTCATTCTAAGAAGCCTGAAAGAATGTTTCAGAAAACTTATAATTATTATTTTTCTTATTTTTCCATTGGCCAGTGAGATAATTTCAAGTTTTGCACATTGCACTCTACTCAGTTGTTTGTTAATTGTCATGTTGGAAATTTACAATTTAGAGATGTTCTGAAGTGATGATAAACTTAGGAAAAGCTATACATCAAAACAGACAATTAACAGATGGTAAAAAACAGTAGTAAATTGAAATTTAATAAGAAGGTGCTAATGATTCTTGCAGAGCTTTGCTGAAGTGTAAAATATGACCAAAGTAAAATGAATCTGATTTATATATTTGAAGTTACTATTTTTCACCTTGAAAAATCTTGAAAAATCAACACCTTTGATTTTTGTTCTTCTTTCTTCAACCCTCTATATAACCACTCTCCTACACACACACACACACACACACACACACACGTTCTCAAATATTCCATTAATGTATTTTTCAAAGAATCACAGTAGTCTATGTGAAAACAAAGGAGAAAAAAAAGACATATACAATCTTATCATATCAACAATAAATGTTTGTAAATATGCACAAAATGAACTGCTAAGCACTGAAGATACAAAAAAAAATCTTGAACATGCCCTTTCCTTCAGGGAATTCATACTATAGCTAGAGATACAAGATAGTCATATGAAGTCATAAATAACAATAAAAGAGGAGGAAAGATAGAAGTAAAAAATGAAGGGAAGGAAGGAAGGAAGGAAGGAAGGAAGGAAGGAAGGAAGGAAGGAAGGAAGGAAAGAAGGAAGGAAAGAAGGAAGGAAGGAAGAGGAGAAAAGGAAAAGCAACAAAAGGGAAAGGGAAAGGAACTTTGGGAAGATTTTTGCGAACAAAATCAGTTATTCATGAAAATATTAATAGACATAAATAACTCACAAGAAATTAAAATAACTAAAAGACAATTGTTAATAACATCACTAATACATTATATATGAAACCCTAAATTTAATATCCAAAAAAAAATTCACATTGGTTCATCATCTTCCAGCTGATTGATAGCAGACCAGTACTTTTGCACATAGTTAACACTTCTCTTTTCTCTACCAAGGAGGATAACCTTTGCACAGCAAACTATGGAAGGAACATGGCTAACAGGTAGTTAATACACAAAAAAATAAGAGAGTAGCTACTTATCCTTGATGAATTCAGATCACTTGGCCCAGATGAGCTACACCCTTGGATACTGAAAGAACAAGAAGAAATTATTACTGAGACACTGTTAGTGATATTTGAAAAATTGTAGGAAATAAAATCCCAGGGGCTGAAAAAAATCAAAAATTACCCCTCTCTCTGTTTTAATAGAAGAGAACAGAATCAGAAGGCTAATAAACCAGTGAGCTTGACTTTGATTCCTAAAAATATTCTAGAACAAATCATTAAGCAGGTTTATTGAGTATTTGGAAAAGGAAGCACTGCTGACAAGGAACCCACATAGCTTCATCAGATTTAACCTTATTTCCTCTTGTAGCAGTTTATCTGGATTTTAGCAAAGCCTTTAATGAATTGTCAGTCCAAGCAACTATTAAATGTTTACTAGCTTATTATGTGCCAGACATTGCTCTAAGCACTGTGCATATAAATATGAGAAAAAATAAAGACAGTATCTGTCCTCAAGGAGGTTAAATTCTAATGAGGAAAATGACACATAAAGGGAAGCTGAAAAGGGAAGGGAAGACAAGTTATATGGTGAAAATTGAAAATAAATTCCTGGAAAAGCCATCCAATCAGAGAGAGGGATCTCAGGAGAAGAGGATACTTCTGAGATATGAGTTCCAAAGCTGAAGTGATCTTTCAAGATAAAGAGGTTACCTGGGCATGGTGAAGGCCAGAGGAGTACAGCATGGTGGTGAAGGAGAAATAGATGCATGTGGATTAAGTGATGCTATAGTCGTGTTTATAAGTGACTGAATGGTAGAATGGCTCAAATCATCTTGACAGGAGGTGGAGTAAACCAGGAGTCTACTTGACCCTGTGCTGTTTAACATTTGTATCAGTGATTTGAGTAAAGGCAAAGATGGCATGATAATCAAAATTTGCAGATGACATAGAGCCAGTAAGAATAAACAGTGTGCTAGATGACAGAATTGAGATCCAACTAGATCATTACAAGGTAGAGCACTAGACTGTATCTAATCTGATGAAATTCAGTAGGAAGAAATTTAAAAAAATTCACTTGGGTTCGTAAAACCAATTTCACAACTACACGATCAAGGAGGAATAGTTAGTAGTTTGTCTGAAAAAGATCTGGATGTATTCTTGGGCTTCCAAATTCAATTTGTCAGAAAAGAATTGTGAAAACAAACAAACAAACAACAACAACCAAAACTAAAGTGATCTTGAGTTATGTTAAGGAAATCACATCTGCCAAGAATAAGAAAGTGATAGTCTCTCTGTACTCTTTCCTGATCCAATAATATCTAGAGTGCCCTGTTCAGTTTTGGATGTCCAAATTTAATAAGAGTATTATTTAAGTAGAAGTCATCCTGAGAAGGATAACCATGATGGTGAAAAGCCTTGATCCCATACCACAGGATGATCAATTGACTATTATATGAATAGTCTCTGGAAAAGAGAATATTTAATTGGGGCGTAATAGATATCTTCCAGTAGTCAAAGGGTTTTCATATAGAAGAGGTATGAGTCTTGTTCTGTTTGACCCTAAAGGGTAGAACAAAGAGTGTTGGTTAGAAGTTGCAAACAGGTATCATACCTAATGACAGAGTAGTCCAAAGATGGAATGGAATGGATTGTCTTAGGAAGCTGAGTTCTCCCACACTAATAGATTTCAAGCAGAGGCTGAATGAACATATTTGTGGTAAGATTTCCTTTGTAGAATGGATTGGACCATGTCAATACTGAGATTCCTCTCTAAAACTGTGTGATTTGGTAAGTGTTTATGGGATGGAATTGAATTGAATTTTGCATTTATTTAACCGTTAGCCATTTTGTAAAATAAGTGGGATAAGGGATCATTTGTGTTACAGAGGAAATAAATCACAACAAAACCAGAAGAAATAAAGAGAATGATCAGAAACTATTATACAAAATTACATGCTAACAAAATTGAGAATGCAAAAGAAATAGAGGAATAATTTCAAAAATATAAAATAACTAAATTGACAGAAAGCCAAATACAGATTTTAAATAACTCAATCTCAGAACAGGAAATAGAACTAGCTGTAAAGGAACTACCAAAGGAAAAAAAATTTGTGGCCCTAATGGCTTCACAGGACAATTCTATCAAATTTTAAAGAATAATTAGTACCCATGCTTGCACAAATCATTCTCAAAATGTGAGGAAAAAAAAAATCTCACCAGAATCCTCTTATGAGACAAAAATAGTTCTCATACCTAAACCAAGGAAGGACAAAACACAGAAGATCTACAAACCAATATCATTAATGAATATAGATTCAAAAATTTTAAATAAAATCCTGTTTCAGTAAGAAAACAAAGTATCTAGGATTAGTTTTAGTAACATCCATACACTATAGATAATGGTGTTGTCCTTGAGATCAAAATAGAAATATTCAAATCTAGAGTTTTCCTGCAATGAATGACATATCAGAATAATGAATCACAATGAAGAATGGAAAACAGAAGGTTGAATGCACATGGAAGAAATTATGTACATCATCTTTCTGAATGTGTTCTTTTGTCAACGAAGAGCTTCCTTGAAGGTAGGGGTGGAAGGTGCCCAGAAGGCACTGAATAGCCCAAAGAAATGCTGGATGGTCACATAACAAGGATAATAGATAAGTGAGCTGTCTCATTTACAGATTCACTCTCAAATGACTGACAAAGAGACCAAAAAATTTGTTGGAATGAACTATGATTCTGCATGTTCAAAAGGAAATGAGGATGTTGAGCATAAATCCAAACATCCTGGTACTGGGCATATTGGCACTCTCAGTATGTTAAGCAGTAATGAACCAAAATAAATAAACGAAAAATTATAACCCAGTAAGTCTGACCTAAGTGCCAACATTGAATCACTTTTTCAATTATTTCAGAATGCTTGACTCTTGTATGTAACCTCCTTGAGAGCAAGGACAATTTTTTCCTTTTCTTTATATTCCCAGAATTTAGTGCAATGCCTGGCATGAATTAGGTGCTTAAAAATGATTATTGATTGACTACTTTTTCCAAGACATAGAAAGGCAAAGTAAAGCTGACTGTTATAACATAATTTTTTGTGAATTGGGAAGGAGTAGAAAGCCAATCAAGATAGTTAGAGACCAAGAAAAATAAAAAAAAAACCCTCTAAATGACCCAGATAAGCTGCCTTCACTGTTCTAATTCATTGCATGGAATCTCCATTTCACTTGGCCTTACCTTGTATACATCTGAGGTCCATATGGAGGTTGATCATATGGTGAATAATCTGTAACAAGAAGGGTGAGGCTGGTAGGAACTCCCTCTGATTCACTAAATTATTCTGGCAACAAGTAAATTTTAATCTCTTCTGCCAACCCCTACTTCCACACTGACTCTATATCTATGAGTGTACTTAAATCAAAGTAATTCCATAAAAGGGGTGGAATTATGTGTGAGGTGTCTGTATCCAGGTAATTCCATTTTCACATGGAATTTTACTCCAAAAAACATGCCAATGGTATGAGAGAAAATGGAGAGAAGTTGAAGACATGAGGCTCCTTTCTCAGTCGAATTGGTGACTGGTATGGTACCTGAAGACTTAAAGTCACAGGAAATGAAATGACATATTTTGGATCAGTTTTTTTTTAATCAATTTTAAAGGAAGATGGAACCAAAAAGCAAGTGCACTAAGACCAAGGATGTTCAACATAGGACCATTTTCTGGTTTGCAGAACAAACCCGTGGTGATGAAGGGACTTGCCAAAGGCCATAATATTAAAAGTTAGACATTTATTATTCAAATCCAAGTATTATTATTCTAAATTCTGTATTCATATCATTACAATCATGTTACATAAGAAGTGATAAGGAATCATTTAAATAGTAAAATAATTTCTTCATTTTTAAAATGAATTTGGATTAGATAACTATATAAACTCTGCACTTTAAGCCCTAACATTCTAGCATTCTAGGATGTGTGTGTGTGTATGTATGTGCATATGTATATGTGTGTATGCATGCCTGGATATGTATATATGTGTGTATGTACGTGTGTGTATTTATATGTGTGTATATGTATATGCCTATACAAACACATGTGTATATGTGTATATATGTGTTTCTTCATGTAAACCTATAGGCAAGTATATATGTATATGTGTGTGTGTGTGTGCCTATATGTGCACCACATATACATGTATGTGTACACACATTCATGTATTTATTGTTGATCTTAGAGATAATCTAGTCCAAATTCATTTAGATTAATGTATATTTATATGATGGTGCATGTGTGCATGCATAGATAGAAACATTTAACACATGTGTGTGATGTGAATATGTGTATTTTTTTTTTTAAATAAAATCAAGCCAAGGAAGGTAGGTGGCACAGTGGATAGAGCAGCGGCCCTGAAGACAGGAAGACCAGAGTTCAAATCTGGCCTCAGACCAAACACTTGACACTCGCTAGCTGTGTGACCTTGGGCAAGTCACTTAACCTCAATTGCCTCACTAAAAAAAAAAAAGATTTAAAAAAAAATAAAATCAAGCCAACTCCCTAATACTAAATTGTAGAACAATAGCAGCAGCAGGAGTTTCTTCTATAGGAATTGTGCACTCCCAATGATGTCACAGGTTTGGAAAAAATAGAGCTATGTGTATGTTTGTATGCATACATATATATATACATATATATGTATATATATGCATATGCCCATGTGTGTAGAGAAAGAAGTAGATGAAATAGAGATAGATAAGAGACTATAAAATATTTAGCATTACTAATCTTAGTTTAATAACTACAGCAATATTGCTATATCTTAAATTATCCTATTCCACTAATCATTATTAAGTGTCTGTATTTATGTTGCGGAAATTTCAAATGGTGCTAATTCCTTTCATTTTTACCCCAACATATTTTTATGGGTCAAAGTAAAGAGGAAGGATACGGCATATAGTTTAACTTCAGTTAATTTAATATAAATAATAAAGGAAAAACAAATCTCCACCAATGAGACTTTTTTGGAATCAGTTTATGAAATTAGAAAGGAATGCAAATTTCTTTAAAATTAGTCTGTTTAGGTCTTGGACAGTGAGATAATATCCCATAGATTAACATTTAATTGAAAACAGTATTTACTGCTCTAGTGCATTTGATGGAGTCTTTTGCTTGGGTTCTTTATGTATAATTGTGTTTTGCAACCAATTTAAAATAACTAGATGAGAGTTTTTCTTACAAAAGGTGAAGATGAGTTCTTACAAGGATAGAATGTCTACAGGGATTGCATTCTAAAAGATTGGAAAAAAGTAATTTCCATTCTGCTATGTTTAAGTGATACTTTCTGCATGTAAAGTGACTTTTTTCAAAATCACACTCAATTCTTCTACACAGCAGATGCAAAGAATTTTCAAAATGAACATCACAAGAATCTGAAATATTCCCATTAAATGTGTGGCCAGGAGAGCAACTTTCCATTTTGGTGAAGAATAAGGTCATTCATTTACATTCTGCTAGAAACTGGACTACCCAAAAATGACATTTCAGTCAAATGTACTGTTTGAACCTAACTGTTGGAGTTTTCTAGCTTCTGGTCAAAATGTTTCATTGGTATGAAATGAAATGGAGTTCACTTCCTTCTTGCCTTTATTCATGTCTCTAAATTAGCTATCTGACTATACAGAGATACCTGATTGAATCCTGCTATTAAATAATTGACCTGCCACTAATGGAGGGAGTTTGATTTAGTGAAAAGAGCAATGACTTTGGGGTCAGAACACCTGGGTTCTCATGATAATTTGACCCCAGTGTAACCTTGAATAAGACACTGAAATTATATGGAACTCAGTGTCTTCATCTGTAAAATTGTAGGTATGGAGACCAGAATATGGCTAGATGACTTCTAAGTGACCATATAACTCTAAAGTTATGATCCAAAAATTGTAAATCAGCATATAATTAATTGTATTCCAGTAAACATGCAATATTCTTTGGTGCTTTTTTTTATTTTTCCTTTTTTTCTTTAGTTTACTACAACATAAGACTTATTTTTCCTTTTCCTAAAATATAATGTTTCTGGAGCTCCTGTGCTTATTCAAATGTCCTAAGAGGAACCAGCACCACATAGGTGAGGAAACTACTCTACCTATGCAGGTCAACACCTTCTCTGGAAGTCTTAGAGAGCTGTCCAAGTTACTGAGAGGTTGTGACTTACCAAGATTCATGAAACCTTATTGTGTTTGAGAGTAGATTTGAGCTCAGATTTTCCCAGGTTTAAACCTGAGTACCAAGCTACTATACTTCATTGCTTTTCACCTAGATGTTTGATAAATTGACATGGCTTGTCCAGATCCTAAATGAAATACCATAAAACAATCTGGAGAGCCATACAGCTGACTCGATGCATGGAGTAAAGGAACCCAACATTAAAGCCAACTGCTCTATGTCATATCACCTACTGCTATTTAATTTCTAACACTCTTTCCCTTTGCAAAAATCCAACCCAGCCCCAAACTGAAGTAAAGATTGTTGACCAAGTGACACCATAACAAGTGAAAAAGGAAAAAGAGATTCCCTATATGACACCAAAACTGGTTTGACTGACCTTATTAAATTGACAATGTTGGTGCTACATAAATAAGCTTGGTTATTCATTACTAAGAGACATAAAATGCCTGAAAAAAAATTATGAATTGAATCAATGTCAGGCTTGTAGAAAGTTTGTAAGGTCATTTTTTCCTTCTTCCTCTCTACACTGAAATATCTTGGTGATATTTTGGAAGATACAATGGTCTTCTTTTTCAAAGGGAAATAGGTGCTCAAGGACCTCATCACCATTTTGCACCCACCTTCCTGAATTTTGGGACAACACAAATTTACACAAAAAATTTAGTGGTAACATAAGCCAAACAAAGTATGTATTGCCTATTACATGCCCCTTAAGCTGACTGTTTGAACTTGATTTTTGCTTTTTTGTTGTTGTCTATTTTTTTTATTATTTCCTATGTAGGGAATAAAAAAAAATCATTGACTTCATAATAAATAAACACAATGGACTTATTTCATGGTGACATGGCCTAAGACAATACATGCCACGTTTTTCTCAGGTAATTTTAGATGATTAGTATTGGTTACTTTTATAATCAATAGGTCTTATACTGAAAGTGAAGAATATTATTCTTTTACTTTAAAAATTATAAAAAGGACTTCAAATAATGTTCTCAGTAAACCAACTGAGCGATCAATCAAAAAGCTTTCATTAAGTGCTAAGTGAGTCAGGCACTGTGCTAACCACTAAGGGTACAATAAAAAAACAAAATCAGTCCCTCCTCAAGGAGCTTACATCAATTAAATCAACAGTCTTCCATAGAGTCATGTTCCTTCTCTTTATATTTGGAGGCCACAAGATGTAAACATGCAATGCACTGAAAAGAGTCAAAAGACTGGGATTAAAGTCCTGGCTCCATAATTTATTAGCCATTGGTAATCTCTTCAATCATCTATAAAATTTGTATCATGATATTTGTACTGTCTTTCTCACGAAGATTTTGTTGTCCAAGTAATTTGCAGACATTAGAGAACTGTATATTAACTTATTGTTAGGAAGAAACCATTATATTATCATAACAATTCAATGAACTTTTAAACTTAATGCAATGACATATATGCCAGGCACAATACACAATACAAAATAATCTAGCCACTCTAATACTTTTAGAGTAAATAGTAAGACAAAAATGTAAGAAACATCAGAATTTCCTTTCAATTAGAAAAATTTACAGCCACATCAGCCATATTTTTATAAGATTATAAGTAGTATCTTTTCAAAGCTATGTGAAAAAAAACTAGAAAAATAGTAAAAAGTGGTATTTCTTGGGCCCCATGTTGACCTCATTAAGGAACCATAAATACTTAACATCCTATATGTCAGGTCCAGTCCTGATCCAAGATAATGAAATTAGATTACTGGAGTTACCTGTCTACATGATGACTAATCCCCTAAAGAGGACTACATGATGATAATGTGCCTACCATTGAATTGACTTCACATACCCTTTGTCTTTAACTATCTTGATAGGGTGTGTTTCTTAATATCTAGAACTTCTGAGACATCCTCTCACCCCATTTTGGAACCTTTACTTTTCATTTCTTTGCTTACCTTCTCAGATTTTCTGTCTTTTGCCTTATCTGAAGAAAAGTAGATGGGCTAGGAAATAAATAGCATTGCTAAGATATGGGATGTAGAAAATTGATGTTGGCTATTTATTATAAGAAAATCCAAAACCTTTGATTCAATGAAAATGATTTGAAATTCCATCTTTATTGAAGTGATTGCCTTTCAAGACATGAGAAAAATTCATTTTGAGCTTCTAGTTCAGCTATGAATAGTAAAGTCTAAAGAAATTCATTAAGATGCTGACATTTTCTACTTGTTGCATCACAACCTCCCTCCCCTACCCCTCAAACTGCAGGAGGTGACTGTCAGTGAACTTGTCTATGATGAACAGGTGAGAATTACAGAGAACTTGGAGTACAACAATGGGCAGCACAGTTACCCTGAGTGGTTAGTCCGGAGGACTTTGGGGAATAATATATAATATGTAATGTGATTATATTTATAATGGGACTGGACTACTGTTAAATTAGAAGGTCAGGTTGTGCCTTTGTTAATCAGTAACACAATGCTGCTGTTAACATTTTTATACTTTGCACATTTCAAAATGTAAGGGTTAGACTTGCCAATGTAAGTGCCAAACAAGGTGAAAATAATATTAGCACCACAATATAAAATTCTAATAAGACTGCATGAAAAATAAAGAGCCCAAATTACTTTTAACAAAATAATAAATGGTTTACTGAAAACTGAATGCCATTCCTTAAATGTGAGAACATGCAGGCTAATAATGAGATTTCTTCCCCTGATGGATATTGTAGGGTTTATAGATTTATTTTCTTAAGGTTTTGAAGGGAGTTGCTTAACCTTTCATTATTAGGATACAATAAATCTGCAGTTTATCAAATCCTATGTAACTATTAATATTTTTAGGCAGTAGCTATGATTTTAAGTTCCATATATAAGATTTTATATGACCTTTATATGTAAAATTCATAAATTTTCTCTTAATGAATAAAGCAAAAAAAAATTCTTAAAGGAGTAAGCTTCCTCTTTGGCCACTAGAACTGAATCCATGGTTTTCCATTAACAAAGTCAATGGATAATGACTAGTTTCAGGACAGATGGTATAGGACACATTTTTTATTAGTCAGATCACTATCATCCAGATGAAAAAAAAATATGTCTAAGATGGATATGATTGTATCAAAGTTAAGGATTTTGCCTATTTGTCTATAGACATCCCTAATTGTCTTTTCATCAGGAAAGCATAAATGAGTACAGACTGTTAAGATGGCTGTCAGGTTATGGGGTGGGGTGAAGAAGACATGATAACATTTCAATATGTTCATGTCTTTATATATTGTATTTTTAAAGCAGATTTGTGATTTAATTGCTATAGGAAGCTCATGGCAAGGAGCTTAATCTGCCAATGCAGATAAATACCCTTTCTTGGATTTATAGTCACAGAGCTGTTTAGGGTACTGAGAAATATGTGTCAGAGGTGGTACTTGAATTGTGGGCTTTCTAAATCTGAGTCCAGCTCCTATTGGTATTAAAAAAAATCTAATCTCTAGGATCACCTAAAGATTCTATCATGTGATAGCAGTGAAATAAATAGTTGGGTCAATTTCTAGGAAACACTGATATAAAGATTTTTTGGTCCTCAGTATAAGGGCCCTTGAGTGTGTCTGTCAGCTTAGTTTAGTCAATAGTGGGATTTCAGAGATAGAGATACCTGAAACTACAGGTTTAGATCTAGCCTAGAGAGTAATTAGAGGGAAAGAGATGTGGAATGAGGAAGCCTAGCTACCTCAAGAGGCCTTAATTTTCTGGTTCCCTGAAGTAGATTATATAAACCAAATCATTTGTCTAGTTCACCCCTTAATGGACCAATTACCTCTTTCCAATACATGTGGATTATAGAGCATATAACTAGTTTTTCCTGGGCCCCTGAATCTGGTCATCTTTACTACATGGCCGTTTGCTCTCTGGTCCTAAATCTGTGTGTCAAAGTAGTCTCATCACTATATCCCTACTTTGGCTCAAGCTAAGATGACAGGCAAAATTAAATCCTCAGAGAAACTGGATATATTTCCTAAATACACAGCTTGGGTTCCAACTACTTCTCCAATTTAGGGACATCAATCAATGGCTGTACTTCAGTCCTTTCTCTAGGGAAGAAAAGATGTTTTGAATCAGTGAAAGAAATTCCCAACCTAAACTTTCCCCACGTGATTAAGAAATCACACATCCTTTCTGCAAATGCGTATTAAGCAGCCCCAAGATACGTAATGCTGTGTATCAGACAGAGTCCTAATCACAATGAATAAGATTGTTCTCCCACTTCCGGGGCTCAGCTCGGGTATAACTCCCTCTGTAATGGTATTTCATGGACCCCCCTGTGATTACTATTCTTTCCCACTTCAAATTTTTCAAGATTTTTAATACATAATGACACATTATGATATACCAAGATGATGCCTCAGCTTTAACACCATATTTCTCATTCCCTTTTGTTAAACTCTCCAGGATGTTTCAATATAATAAAAAATACATATTGAGAAAGCTTTAAATGAAACATTAATAAGTTTACAGGTCTCCTCCATTGTTAGTGAAAACTGTAGTGGATGAAAATGTTTGCTAAGAGATTTGCAATTTTTAACAAAAATTCCAGGAAGTCAGGGGCTTCTGGGCAATGTGTGAATCATAATGAAGAGATCCATCACTTTCTAGGGAATAGGTTGATTCTCTAATGGCGTAACCAGATCAATAGGTCATGGCATCTCCATTACCTTACCTTATGCTGATTCTTAGTAATAATAGAACAGAGTACTAACAAAGCCACCTTCTATAGGAGCCCTCCAGAGTAGTCGAGAGAAGGTCTTTATTTAGACTTCCTCTTCTAGTGTTGCTCCCTCCAATCTGTACTGTGAGGAAGGGGTGTATTGGAGCCAGCTCAGACCAGCTCCCAAGACCCAGAACTGATGGTTATATTTTCATTGGTAACTTTTACACCTCAATAATCAGTAAACTTTACAAATATGACTGATCCATACTGTCTCTGTGATGCTGGGTAAGTCACTTAATCTCTTAGGGCAACTCTATAAGATGGTAATTTGCTGATACTCAATAGTAAAATCCTCATCAGGAGGATTAGTAAAATCCTCAACAGGAGTTCCATCTGCCAATAAAATCATGGGCTTTTTTTTTGTACTCAAGGTACTCTGGTAAGTATTGAGGATACACGGGCAAAATTAAAATGAATAAATAAATAAATAAGATACTTGACCTCCAGGACATTATATTCTAAGGGTGAGTTACGAGGATAAAACATGAACACTGATGAGTTCAGTGAAAGATTCAGGTGAATGGAAATTTAGAAAGAGAAAAATAGGTAATGAGCTTTAAAAAAAAATTGAGTTAGTAAAGAGCTAGCAGTATCAGGGAAGGACTGAAAGAGGCAAGGAACATTGAACTGAACTTTGAGGGAAGATAAGTATTCAGGAATACATTCTAGATATGGGAGACAATATAAATATATGTTACTCTGAGGAGATGGGAGAAGGAACTTAGGAGTTTCTTTTGATTGAAACTTGGAGATTGCGAAAGAAACAAATTTCAATATTTTAAATGATTGTAAGTTCAAATAGTGCAAATATGAATACAGGTGGCCACTTCTGGGGATCCATTACTTGCACTAATTGTGACCTGGCTGTCTTACAAAAAAGGCCGATAAGGTAGGTTTAAATCAGATTGTGGAGGATATTAAATGTCATACAAACTAAGAAGATCATATTTTGTCTTAGAGGTGAGAAGAAATAAATGAAGATTTTTGAATATTTCTAGGGGGTTGACATGGTCAAATCAACATATACATTCTTCCTATATCTTTGGGAAATTATTTTGGCAAGTTGTGCTAAGTATGCATTGAAGAAAGGATTGGTCATTCCATTTGGAGTCATTCTGACTTTTTCAGTTGATATAATTCATGTCAAATAGTGATAGTTTAGTAAGAGTGCTCAGAACTCTTTGTTCTCAATTAACTATCAGATTTGACTGCTTTATAATAAAACTGATTTTTTTTTCCATTTGCTGTCCTTGAACAGAAAATAGAAAGTTGGAATGTCCTTCCTCTTGCATATTATGAACACTGTCACCTGGTTCAGGTATTATCTGCATAGTATAAATTTCCTGAGCTGTAAAGTCCTCATCTTGAAGCCCAACTCCTTCATTCAAATTATAGAGGGAATAAACGATCAAATTTGCAGCACATTCCAGGAAAATTGGCTTGTCACGCATTGCTTGAATTTGAAATTTCATTTCCTAATTGCATATGTACATAATGCATTCCTTCCTCTTTTCTACCCTTCATAATCCTTGTCTCCATCCCAGGCTCAAATTAAGTCTTTTCTTCTCTGTTATGCCCTCTCTGAATCCCAACAATTACAAGTCTTCACTCCTCCTTCAGTTTTTTTTATATTATATTTATTTGTATACATGTTGCACCCTCTCCCTCCTAGTAGAATGTAAACCCTTTGTGGTTAGGGACTGTTTCATTTTTGGCTTTGTATTTCCCACACCTACTATGGTGGCTGGTACACAACAGACCCTTAATCAGTGCATGTCAAACTGAATTGACTTGACCACCCACTTAGCCAATTATTTCTCTCTTTGAACTCCACAAAGTATAGCTGCATATAGCTTTTGTACATCAGTTAGATGAGAGGCAGCTGCTTCTGCCTATTTGAGAATGAAACACCCATAGTTATTTATTAATTCTTCCCCCAAATAGTAAAATTGTCTTTAATGTACTTACTTGTATCATTTATGAGGAAATACATATATAATATGTAAAAATGCTTATATCATCAATTTATTGTTTAATATGCTCATGTTCTGAGGGACAATGTGCTATACAGAAGACAGTAGATTGGCCTTGGAATCAAGAAGAGGTAAGTTCAAAGCCTACCTCTGACAGATACTAACTGTGACACCATAATAAAGTCACTAGACAAAGAGGCATCTAGATGGCTCAGTGGATAGAGTGTTGGGCCTGGAGTCAGGAAGACCTGAGTTCAAATCCAGCCTCTGACATTTATTAGCTATGTGATCCTGGGCAAGTCACTGTTTGCCTTACTCCACTGGAAAAAGAAATAGCAAATCACTCCACGATCTTTGCCAAGATAACCCCATGGACAGCATTGGTATGATGTGGTCCACAAAATCATGAAGAATTAATTGGATACAACTGAACAATAGTTAGTGCAGTAGATACAGAGCTGGGTCTAAAGTCGGGGAAACCCATGTTCACATAAAGACTCAGATACTTCCAATCTGTGTAACCCTGGGTAATTCATTTAACCTCTGTCTGCTTCAGTTTCCTTAACTGTAAAATGAGGATAATAAGTATACCTTTCACTCAGGATTATTGTGAGAATCAAAGAAGATATGTGGAAAGCTCTTGGCTTTTTTCATAAACCAGTTCCTGGCACATAGTAGGTGCTTAATAAATGTTGGTTTTGTTCTTTCTTACTTAACTATTCAGTGATGCGAACAACTTTCTATGATTAAGTTGCTAATAAGTTGTAGATATGCATTGGTAGAGGGAGTTTCAACACCAAAAATTCCCATACTGATGAAAACACAGGTCTAAATAGAAGAAAACAGAAAACTGTACTGGTGTCTATAGTGTTGTCTGCCTTAAATTATAATTGTTCAGAGAGCAGGAATTATATTTCTAAATTGCTCTTTATAATTTAGCAACTTCCAGATAGTATTCACTAAAAAATATTGACTGTGATATTATAATATTTACCTTCTCAAATATCAAACAAGATCTTTGATCTGATTAATATGTTAATTCCAAAAGTGTAGGCCATAGTTCAGACACATTGACCCATCCTGTGAAACTCTTTCCAATGCACTTTCATAAGTTTACCATGGAGGTCCACCTGATGTACTAGGGGGTTTCCTCACTTTTCTCTGAAATCCAAAGGGTTTCAGTAAAGCACAGGGACCATCTGTAGGTTTTTATTTGCCCCAACTATGTGACTATCTTCTTTCACCTTAATTCATTTCTTTGATCACACAATATTTTCTCTGGCTCTCGTTTACAAATCATTATTTCTAACACTTATGTGTAGCCACTGTTCATCTCTCCATTGCTCTTTGTGTAATACTTATATTTAATTCTTCAAAGACTATAGTATTCTATAAGTATTCACAATCATATGATACCAGTAAAATATTGACATTAAAAAGATGATCCTTTCTTTCTGGGAGAAGTTTGGGATCATTAAAGGAACTTTGCAGTCTCCCAAAGGGAGTCCCATCTGTTATCTTCTGGTGTTTATTGTTGGGCCAACTCCTTGTCTACTTACGTTATCTGTCCAAATTAAATGCAATGATGGAAAAGCTCTATAGGTTGTTCATCTAAATGGTGGTTATAATCAGGACAACAGAAATTCTTCACCATGATTTGTTTATTCCTATGTGAATGTTTACCCCAAGCACCTTTGTGTGTTTATTAATCTCAAAAAAGAGGATGTGAGATATTCTGGTACTTTAGGCAAACATGCCAATGTCATCTGCAAAGAGAAGCATGTTCTATATCATCAAAACAGGGTCCTATGCTGGATCTCCTCTGTGACAGTGGTAAATTCATTTGTACTTCCCTGTTTTGTGCCTTGCCTGATATTGATGATCAAGGACATTGAACATTACATATGTTTTATCTCTTTCAATAAACTTTGAATTATTTTTATATATGGAGGGGAGATAACTTGTTCAAAGAGCAGATTAAATGTAATGCCTTGCTCCACTGAATCAAATATATATTTTTATATTCAATAACAAGACAAAGTAATATTTTGCATGATCTATACCTTTGAATGAATTGTGTAAAGATGTGATTTACCATGTGCAGTGGATAGAGTGCTGGACCTGAAGAAGACTCAGCTTCCTGAGTTCAAATCCAGCCTCATACACTTAGTAGCTGTGTGACCCTGAGAAAGTCACTTAACCATGTTTGCCTCAGTTCCCTCATGTGTCAAAAGACCTGAAGAAGAAAATGGCAAACCACTGTAGTATCTTTCAAGAAAACCCCCAATGGAGTCACAAAGAGTTAGACATGACTTATACAACACAACAGAAAGAACAAAATCACTTATAAGACTACTGGTACATGTATCAATGATTGCATAGATAAGAATGTGTTTCCATATTATAAATACGCACACATATATAGATATATAATATATCTGTTATTATGGATGACAGAGAGAGAAAGAGAGAGAGAGAGAGAGAGAGAGGTAAATGAGATAGAATTTGGGACTTGGAGTCAGGAAGACTTCCTTTTGAATTCTGCCACAGACACTTAGTGACTATGTGACCCTGGACAAGTCATTTAAGTTCTTTGTACCTTAGTTTCTCCAACTGTAAAATGAGGATAATAATAAAACTTATTACAAATGGTTGTTGTGAAGATCAAATGAGTTAACATATGTTAAGCACTTTCTAAACCTTAAAATGCTATATAAATACTACTTTGGATGGTGATGATGATAATACAGTAGTTGATATTCTCTTTGTCTCACTATCTCAATTTTATTGAGGTCTAAGATGTTTTTCCATGTCCTTGATGACTTCTAGTTCTTTATATTCCTTGAGAATAATTTTTTTTTTGCTTTTTGGCAGGGCAATTGGGGCTAAGTGACTTGTCCAGGGTCACAAAGCTAGTAAGTGTCAAGTGTCTGGGACCAGATTTGAACTCAAGTGCTCCTGACTCCAAGGTTGGAGCTCTATCCACTGTGCCACCTAGCTGTGCTCGAGAATCAATTTCTTGATGCCCTCACAAGTGTGTACCTTTCAGCACATACATCCTCTGTACACATTTGATCTAATCTAAGTCCTTGCCTACCTTTGCTCATTTAGTAACATTTCTACCTTTTCGACTATACAAGTATAGCCTGCACTGTGATGGAAAGTTTTGTCCAAGTATAATGGATTTACTGCTCTTGATGGTAAAAAACATTTGTACAAAAACTTGGCAAATCTTTCCCATCCTTAGATTTGTTATCTTCCTTCCATTTTTATCCTAAAATGTTGTTTTTTTAATCCTTAGTTTTTCTTAGTTGAGTGTCTTTAAAGCTAGTTTAATTCTCCATTTCCTCCCTGTTTTATGAAGTGACACAACATATTTTCCCTTATCTTTTAGAGTTCATTAAATTTTTCTACATCTTTCTCTACAACAGAGTTTGCTTTAGAAAATGCAATAATAATCATGTTTTTCATTTTGGAAACACTAGCTATGAGCACTGCATTATGAGATGACCAAATATAATTTCTTCATTTGTCTCTGGTCTCCATCTTGACTTTGATACTTCTTTCACCATCATAACCAAGCAGCTTTTTCGCCATGGAAGACCACCCAATCCCTGGAATTCCTTCTGCTGATTAGCCACTTCTTTGAGAACCTACAATTTAAGGAAAATGCCCAATTTAGCCATATTTACTCCTTTGTTCCTCTTCTGAATCTCCAAACTTCTTTCTCCACCATTATCCTGCATGACCATCCTCTTCGCATTCCTGCCCACTTCCAACCCCCCACTTTTCAGCTTCTTTTTATGCGTGGTCTTCCTCCATTAGAATGTAAGTTCCTTGCAAACAGAAAATGTCTTCTTTTTTACTTGTATTTGTATTCCCAGAACTTAGCATAGTACCTGGAATGTAATAAGTACTTAATAAATGCTTGTTGACTTGATGGTTCCTGTATTTGTTGTTGCCTTTAGGTACGTTAAAAAAGTCAATAGTCTTTAATCCTTTTTTTATCTCTCTAAGAAGAACCTGTGAGCCATCTTTCCATTTAGCTTCAACTTCCTTGTTTCTTCTGGTTTTGTTTATACTGAGAATGTCAAGAGTGATCAGTCTGTCTCTCCAGTATTTGATAATTCAGTTTGTCTTGGAATAAAGGTCTCGCATTTAGTTTTCCAACAGGTGTGTTAATTTTTATGGATGATCTAAAATCTATGTGATTATTACAGCTCTCTGTCCCATCTTTTCTTCTTGAATTTCCTTTTTTTTATTATGAATTTAATAATCATCCATAGCCATGGACATCTTGATGTACAAGAAGAATGCATAGTTCAGAAAAATTTATGAAACTTCTTATTTCTGCCAAAGAGTTTGTTTTTTCTGAACATGAGATTTAAAAAAAAAAAACTATCCTATCCTATGTCCACTTCTGATCTTCATTTTCCTCTTTTTATTCATTTTTACTATTTCTTTGATATTGTTTTCTTTCTTTTCTTCTTTTGTTCACATCTCTCTCACTACTTATAAATTCCTCCTCACATTCAAATTGAAGGTCTGTTGTAATAAATCAATACAGTTAACTAAAACAAATCAACACGTTGGCTATATCGGAAAATATATTTCCTATCCAATAACTTTTATCCATCATCTCTCTGCCAAGAAATAAGGAGTATGTTTCATCATCAGTCTTCTGAAGTCATAATTGGTCATTGCCCTAATGTGCATTCTGAAGTCCTTCTGTCATATTCCTTTACACGATTGTGGTCATTGTATAAATTATTTTCCTGGTTCTGCTCACTTCATTCTACTTAAATTCATACAAGTCTTCCAAGGTTTCACTATTATCACCATATTCATCATTTTTACAGTGAGATGATATTTTGTCACACATAGGTCCCAAAAGTTTTAGTGCAGTTTTAAGCTATTAAAGTTTAAAGCTTTACTAATTTTACTAAATAAAAGTTAAAACTTTATTAATTTTAGTAAGCATTATAGATGAGTAAGCCATAAGTGTTTAAACTACATTAAGACTTTTGGGATATCCCATATTAATATAACATAACTTATTCAGCGATTTTCCGAATGATAGCTATCTACTTCATTTCCAGTCCTTCTCTACAACAAAAATATCGCTATAGATCTTTGCAGACATGGGTTCCTTTCCACCGTGTATGACCGCTTTGAGATATATACCTATGAATACTATCAATGAGTCAAAGAGTATATATACTTTATTAATTTTTTTGGTTATAGTTCCAAATTACTTCCCAGAATGATTGGACTAATTCACAGCTCCACCAACCCTCTGTTCCTTTTTTCACCACTCTGGCACCATCACAATAATAGCTAATAATAGCTAGCATTTATGTATTGCTTTAAAGTTTGGATAAGATATACTTTATAAATACTAACTCATTTTATACTCACAACAACTCTTACAGGTAAATGGGATAAGATCAGCATTTTCCTAATGCAGCTTCCCTGACTTCCCTGATTTACTCCTCTTACATGATATCATTGGTTTCCCTGAGAGCAGCTTCTAGCCTGGAGTAATAAAAGGTCCTAGCCACTTCTAATCTATAATTCTCAGACTTGGTGGGTACCTGAGACCACATGAATCACCAATACCCTGATGCATTTTCAGATAGATGTGTGGGTGGAGGTGCACATCCAGAGAATCTAAGTGCCACTATATCATTGTTGTATATTCTGGCTGTGTTTGAACAAAATACACTTCCTTTTTTCAATTACTAATGAGTGCTTCTTTTTATCCCAATGTTAAAACTAAACTAAGAAGGTACTGTCTTTAGAGCCATGCTTACAAAAGTATATGTTATTATTATCCCCATTTTACAAAGGAAGAAAGAGGTAAATATAGGTTAGGTGCCCAATCACACGACTTGTCAGTGTCTGAGGTCAAATCTGAACTCACTTCCTCACTTCAAATGGGAAGGTAATATCTAGGACTAAAATTGAATTTTTTTTTCTTATTTCATGAATTGTCATGGCCAAAGAATTCATCTCCATTTGGCCAGGTCACTGGTGAAGATAATATTTAATAACTATTATAGTAAATGTTTATTGTCTGACTAGTGAGACCCTCCATACTTAGACTAGTCCTCAGAAAACAGATCCAGTTTGTTGTTAGGACCATACTTGAAATCTTTCCACTTTGGTAGTTAAGAAAGCAAATATTAGATCATATTTATTTCTTCCCTGTATAATCATTCCCCTTTTGGAACTGTTAAACTTCACATTTATTTAATACTTTATATACTATCTCATTTGAGTCTCAAGACAATCCTGTCAGGTCAGTATCAGATATTAGTATCTCCATTTTCCAGATTAAGAAACTGACATTCACGACTTAAGTGAACTTGTTCATAGTCATACAGCTAACAAAAGCCAGAAGTATGATTCAAACCTAGATCCTCTAATTTCAATGTGTCATCTGCTATATTACGCCTCACTGTGTATAGAAGTATTCCTTGTACCTCCCTTACTTCTACCATGCTTCCTTTCAAATGAGTAAAGTCCACAAGAGGAAAGAAGAATTAGCAAATTTATGTGAATCAGTATTCACTTTACAATTCTATAACTAATGAGAATCATTTCTTTCTTAACAAGGTACAATTCCTTGTTTAACATTAACCATTAGCCTTAACAACATAAGTCTTGAAAGGACCTTTTGGGTATCCCAGTGTACCAGGCATCACAGAGCCAATGAAAAAAGGAAAAACAATATTGTGATTGTATTTCAGGTTATGAAAACATTCCCTAAACTACACATTTGTAATTCTTGTTGAATCCAGGAAGGTATTATTGAGAAGAGTCTTAGAAATTAAAACACACTGTTTTAAACTTTCAAAAATCTCTCTTCTCCTTCCCACTCTCTGGTAGTTGTGTCAAGTATTTCCCTTGCTACTGATTCTAATAGCATGGCCTAATTAACTCATTTTATCTTTTGCTATAAATCAATTACAATTAAAATATAGTTTGTTAAATCTCAGTGGAGTATTGTTTCACGTTAAAAACATTTTTACTCATGAGATCAAGTGTGATTAATTTCAGTAAGAGGTTAAAAGTTCAACTTACTCTGAGAGGAGGGAATTAGGTACAGATTCTTCCTTTCTAGAATATTTTATATTGGTCCTGAATGCTCAAATAAGCAAGAGGATAACTCCATATTAGCCTTAATTTAATAGTCAAACAAAAAATGTGATGTCATTTCAAGTGACAGTTTATTATTAAAGTGCTTGATAAAAATGTATTAATATGCACATTACTAAATCAGTAATTGTAGATTAAATTGATACTTTTATAAATGCATTAAAAATATTGGGCAATGCTCCAAGTTTGGTGTATTGCTTTGGCCATTTTAATACAGCTGAATATACAGCAATTATATAGTCAGTCTGGGAATATAAACAGTTCCAAATGGTTGGGGGGGCACAAAATGTCGATTTTTTTTAAAATGAGGAAACAATATATATCCTTGTTTCTCATAATATTTTCTCCTTAACCTGGGGATTTTGAAATTTGACTATGATGTTCCTGTAGGTTTTCATTCTGAGATCTTTTTCAAGTGGTGATCAGTGGATTTTTTTCTATTTCTGCTTTCCTCTCTTGTTCTAAATCTTCAGGACAATTGTCTTTCATTATTTCTTGTAGTATTGTATCAAGATTCTCTTTTTTTATCATAGCTTTCAGGTAGTCCAATAAGTCTTATGTTTTCTCTTCTTGATCTGTTTTCCAAATCAGTTGTTATTTTTTTTATGAGATGTTTCACATTCTTTTCTATTTTTTCATTCTTTGTATTTTATTATTTCTTGGTAGCTTATAATGTCATTCACTTCCCCTTGTCCGATTCTAGTTTTCAAGTAGTTGTTTTCTTTCTTAAGATTCAGTTGATTTTCCTTTCATAATTTTCTTGGTTTTCTTGGATTGTTCTTATTTTTTTTCTAATTTTTCCTCAATGTCTCTTATTTGATTTTTAAAGTCCTTTTTAAGTTCTTTCAAGAATTTTTTGGGGATACATAACCATTTGACATTACTCTTTGGGGCAGTAAAGGTTTTTTTTTGCTCCTCTGAAAATGAACCGGAGTCTTCTCTATCCCCAAAATACCTATCGATTGTTGGAATTTTGTCCTTTGTTTACTCATTTTTATTTTATTTTGTTCTGTTTTTAATCTTAGCAGCTTGTTATTATAATCACCTCTAGTTCTGGGGTATTGGGGATGATGCCTCTGGCCTCAGGTCCTTCTTACTATTATTTTATGACCTTTGTCTAGGGCCTAACCTCAGCACTCCTTTTCCCCTCCAAGGCACAGCTAGGGCCCCCCAACCACAATGCTGGAAATATACTTTCTCTGTGAGGACCCTCCAGTAGCTGAAACCTTTAGTTCTCTCTCTGGCCTGGAACCAAAACCAAGAACTCTTGTCTCCTGTAAGTGCTCACAGCCAGAAGTAATCCGTCCGAACTGCTTCTGCACTCACCAAGCAAGTACTGGTTCCTTCTCCTTGTTTGTTGTTTGTGGTTTCAATGCAGATAGCCTGGAGATGTTGGCACTTCACTTAGGACAAACCTCCATCCTGGAATCTTTCCTCTGGTCTTCTCCAGTTGTCCCAGGAGAACCACTGCTCTGCCCTAACTCTTATTTATTTTTACTTCTCTACATTCACCCTGAGGTGCTATTTTGTCTTGTTTGTGGAGGAAATTTGGAGAGTTTGGAATTTTCTGACCTACTCTACTATCTTCCCAGAATCCCCTGGAAACAATATATATTAATGGTAGTTGGTGTGTATAGAATTTTAGCTAAGATTTAAATAGATCAATAATAGTTATTATTATTTTAAAGTGGAATTTTGTTTCACATAGCAAAATATATTCTCCAGAATAGAAGAAATGATACTTAAATTGCTCAGATCATGTTTTATCTCAAGCTCTGTGTTCACTACCTGGCACCAAATTTTGGGGGAGACTGACAAGTGGAAGTATATCTAGAAGACCTTGATCGATGATCTCACGTTGGTGAGAACACCAGAAACTATGATATAGGAGAAAAGGTTGAGGGAACTGGAGATGTTTGACATAAAGCAGAGAAGATGTTGAAGGAATGTCACACGGAAAGAGAGTTATCCTTATTGTTTGAACCCAATGTAGAAGATGCTGATAAATAAATAGAAGTTACTATGTCAAAGGAAGTAGAGGTTGGGTAAGATTTTGACTTAAGATGAAGAACTTTGATAAAGACCCATTATAGAAAAGATCTTGACAAATCAGAATGTGTGAAAATGAGGATTATCAGGATGCTGAGGGGACTGGAAATCTTGTCACATGAGGACCAATAGAGGGAACTAGAGATGTTTAGCCTAGAGAAGAGAAGACTTTGTGGTAATATGTAGCTATCCCTATATGTAGGGTTTATAAGGGTTCTTAGGTAGAAGAAAGATGAAACTATCTATTCTTAACCCACATAACAGAAGTTTGAGCAATGGGTAGAAGTTTCAGAGAAACGGATTTCACATTGATAAAAGGAAATCAGACAAATAGATTTAGTTTTCATTTCTTTTTATTTCTTTCATTCTTTTTTCTTTCTTTTACAGTTAGGATAAACAAAGGAAGAAAAAAATAAATGCTTGCTGATTGAAAAAATAAAAGTGTTTAACTGTATTGTTTTGTTTTCAAGACCAAACTTACTAAGTATGGAAAGGCTCATTATCACCCATTTGACCATTAAGTGGTATATTCTCTGTCCATGATGATGTATGAAATAGATAAAAATGTAAAATGCCCCCCCCAGGGTCTGGACACATTCCACTTTTTCAGAGACAACTGAAGACTGGTGAAAAACAGATGACGTAGTTCTTAGACAACCTACAAAAAATATAATTTGACTATTGGAACTCTACTGAGAGTTTGTTCAATAACCAATATGTCTATGCTGTATGGCATAACCTCCAATCATTAGAAAGCAAAACTAAGCAGGCTTAGATGCTAACATAAAATAATATTACTAGACACACATAACCAGAGAAAGCTTAGTAGAGAATAACAGATGGACAGTATGAGTGCTACTCTAAAGTGAACAAAATAAAAGACTTGTGTCCCCAGAACTAACACAGTACCTGACAAAGAATAGGGCTAAATAATTGCTTATTGTTTTATTCAAGGGAAGACTTCCACAATAGAATCATGTATCTAGAGGTAGAAGTTGTCCTAGAGGGCATGTAAGATGGCACCTCTGTTTCATAGATGAGGAAATCGAGGCCCAGAATGATTATGGAAATGTTTTCCGATATCACATAAGGGACAGCAGCAGATTTAGGATTTGAACTCAGACCCTATAGCACTAAACTCAGCACTCTACTATACTACCTGGAATAGTGGTTTAAAACTCAAATAAAATTAAGCTCACTAATATGTACATAAAGATTCCTTTGTAGGCCATGTATTAACAGTTTTAAAATGTATTGTTATCTTTTTTGTTTAATTTAATTTTCATTTTATTTGTTAAATATTTCTTTGACCTAAAATGCCATATAGACCCTCTATGAATGACTCAGAAAAGGGCAGAGACCTGGACAAGAATTACACAAAATAGCATTTGGACGTGTCACAATCTGTATTGATTAAGAGAGTTTCCATAGGCCTAAAATCCATTTAAGTAAGGATATAGGTATGGAACATAGATTGTGCTTCATGAAAGAGAAACTAGGAAATTTGACGAGGAAAAATCTTAGCAGATGCAGAAACCTATATGAGTTTATAAACTTTGAGGTAGTGTCAGCAATGAAAGCAGTGGGGTGCAAAGAGTAGGGGAAGATGCTCTGGATTCCTTTAAACTTTCCATATGACATGATGCAGGATAACCACCTAACCATTTCAAGCCACCTGACTTGGGTGAACCATTCCACTTTGCAGTTCATGGTTCAAAAGGAAAATAGAGAGAAGAAAGCAATTTCCCCAAAATGCATGTTTTCCAAGATGAGCAATGAGCTTTTTTTGTAGTGAAAAAAAAAAAATTGATGGCAATGTCTACAGACTTGCCTAAAGAAGAGAATTTTACTGCTGCCGAATGCTTCTGAATCAAAGCACATAGGCCTATATGTCCATAGACTCATGAGCAAAAGAGCACAATTCCAAATCATTAAATCAACTTTTATTGAATGTGCTGCCTGCTTTGGGGGATAAAAAGATATGAAATGTATGATCACTGTCCTTAAGGAGCTTTCCACACAGCTAGCATTTAAATAGAGCTTTAATATTTACAAATATGATCTCACCTTCCCAGTAAGCCTGGGAGATAGGTGCTAATATTATCCTCACTGAACAGATGAGGAAACTGAGGCAGAGATTAAGTGGCTTGCCCAGAGCTACATAGTTAGTGTCTGTTGCTGGATTTGAACTCAAGTTATGCTGCCTCCAAATCTAGCATTCTATTCACCATTCCACCTATCTATATCTGAGCAAATAATTTTCCCACATGGAAAGTTAAACAACAAATTGCAGTAGCGTAAGATACGTCACAAGGTAGTATATTACTAAGTGCCAATTT
>NW_020948983.1:39960288-40031237 GCF_900497805.2 Vombatus ursinus | reverse complement strand
TTACTAAGTGCCAATTTCAGATTGCTGATTGCAATCTGAAAAAGAGGTAAACAACCAGTCCCTGCCCTCAAGGAGCTCACAATGTAATGGGAGAGACAACAAGCAAATATGTATTAACTAATTACATACAGGAAAAATAGGAAATAATTAAAAGAGAAAAGACAATAGAATTGAGAGAGGTGGGAAAATGCTTCCTGTAGAAGATGAGATGTTTGTTAAGACTTGAAGGAAGTCAGGGAAACCAGATGGTGGAGCTGAGGAGGGAGAGCATTACAAACACGAGGGATATCTGGAGAAAATGCCCAGAGGAGGCCAATGTCACTAGATCAAAGTGGTAGAAAGTAAGGTGTAAGAAAACTGGAAAGGCAGGGGGAATAAGAGGAGGATATGAAGGGTATTGAAGTTATGAAGGGTATTGAATATCCAACAGAAGATTTTGTATTTAATCCTGGAGGTGATAAAGAGCCCCCAGGGTTTATTGATGGGGATGGGGGGTGACATGGTCAGATCTATGCCTTAGGAAAATCACTTTGACAACTGAATGAAGGATGCATTGGAGTAGAGAGAGACTAGAGGGAGGAAAATCCACCATGTGACCATGTTTCTTCCTCACTCAATAAATTCCAGTGGCTCCCTGTTACCTCTAAGATAAAATGCAGATTCTTCTATTTGTGATTTAAGGCCTTTTACAACCTATCTACAAGTTGTCTTTAAAAGTTTATTATTTCTTAGTCCTTTTCATTTCCATCTCTAGTCTCTGACCCTTTGCAGAGGTTAGTCTATCGTGTCTGAAATGTACTGTTCACCTCTTAGAATCCCTAGCTTCCTGCAATGCTCAACTCATCACACATGAAACTATTTTTTATTCTCCCAACTTCTAATGCCTCTCCCTAAAATTACCTGATGTTTGATATAGAGATAGGTAGATAGAGAGATATCTCTCTATCTATCTCTATCTATCTATCTATCTATCTATCTATCTATCTAAAACATGTTAGTTATGTGTGTGCATATTATTTTCCCCCAATAGAATATAAGCTCTTTGAGAGCAGAAATCTGTTTTTTTTTTTGGTCTTTGTATCTCCTATATTGTTTGGTTGATGGAAGGATTGATTTTTGCTACCAGCACCTATGAGTAAGGGTAGATATTAAGTGGACTTTAAGTGAGTTATCCAGTGACATGTTTATAATACAGGATTGTCTTTAGATAATTATTTGGGAGAAATCCAATATCATCCATTTCTGATACAAACCCAATTCTGAGAAACTATGTTATCATAATATGTAATAGACTCTTTTCCAATGAAACTACTTTGCTATAGACTGGCCATATTTGGTCTTGAGTATTTTGGAAAGAGCATGCATATAGCAATTAACAGGGACAAGATCCAAACCCACATATTCTAACTCCAAATATATTGACTTTTCTGCTATAACACATGGGTTCAAATTCTAGTTATATCATTTTCTAGTTGTATGGCCTTGGTCAAATCACCCAGTTTATTAAGCCTATGTTCCCTTAATAGTGAGTAATAATGCCTACTTCTGCCTACTTCCCAGGGTTGTTATGAAGATTAAATGTGACAATTGTGCTTTGAAACTGTAAGGCACTATGAAGACATTACTCATGATTGTGAGTGCATGTGAATTATTTCCTTAGGTCTACTTAAAAACAAACAAAAATAATATTGAGCTATCTAGGATCTAGATATATTTTTCACCTATCGTCCATGCTTCTATGCGTTGGGGAACCTGCCATGTCATCTTTTTTTAAAAATTAAAACTTTATTGGTATCTTTTGTTTTTACATCTACATCTCCCAATATATCTCATCCCTCCAGCCCATCTCAGAGAGCCATTCCTCATACCAAAGAATAAAAGGAATGGGGTGGGGGTTAGGGGGAGGGAGTAGTTTAGCAAAAGTAATCAATATATTTCTCCCTTAAAAATAAAACATTATATTCAGTGTTCCATATCCATAGTCCCCCATTTCTATAAGAGGGTGTTGGGGGGTACCTCCTCTAGCATTTATCATGGTTGTTGGTACTTAATATGAGATGCTTAATAAATGTTTGTTTACTGATTGATTCACCATTGATTCGCTGTACATGGTGGGGGGGAGTTCTGAACTTTGTCATTATAATTTCAAAGTATTCAATTCTATTTTATTGTTGCTGTTTTTATTGCAGTTATTGTATATAATATTTTCTGAATCTCCTTACTTCACTTTGCATCTCTTTATGTATCTTCCTATGCTCCTCTGTATTCATCATGTTCATTATTTCATACAGTAGGATAAGATACCATTACATCTGTGTACCCCAATTTCTTTAGCCATTCCTCCATCTTCTTTGTTTCCACTTCACTTGCTATAAAATGTGCTGTTTAAGCATTTTGGTGTACATAGGAACTTGAGTTTTGTTATTGATGACACTGGAGTATGTGCCAGGAGTGGAATCTCAGAGTCAAAGGGTATGGAAATTTTAGTCACTTTCTTCCCAAAATTCCAAATTGCTCTCCAGTATGGTTTGTACCTATCCACAGCTCCAAAAACAACAATGCATTAGCGCGTTCATCTTTTCACAATTCCTAATGGTATGGCAACTTGAGGTTAACCAGGAAGTTCACCAAGGAAGTTCATCTTCAAATACAATCAGATGGGAACTGTAAATGAGAGCTACCAAGGAGGGAGAAGAATTAAATTATTTAAAAGTCCGAGCTACGTTCTTTTGCCAAAAATCAATCTTAAATGGAACAAGGTGTATCCAGGTGAACACTGATAACAGGATCGGGCTAACAATATTAAGTAATTCATCAAATATGATTAAGGATGTATATGGCAAATACAAAGAAAGTCTCTAGAGTGGTGACAGCATAGAGGATCTTTTCTTCCCAATGATTTCCAGGAGTCACATACTTTTTCTACCCTGTTTTGCCCTAATGAGAGTAAAGAGACTTAAACAGTACCCATACAGCTCTTTTTCAGTATTTGCATTAAACATAGTTGTTCTTTTCTCATATGTTCTATTTCAATGGAAATTAGAGCTTGAAGTCGATATCAGAGCTTAACATTACTTCTACCCATTCTGAGTGGGCCACAGATCTTTTTTAGCCCATTTGCCTCTCAAACTGATCTCTTAACACTTTTGATATTTTTCCTGTGTTTGCTAATTTTTTTTTATTCTGACACTGACATAAAGAGATCAAAGTAACTATAATATAATGAGACCTATGTCACAAACCACAGGAAAATAATACTCCACATAATGCCCTCAACCAAGATAATTTTGCAATAACGTCATTGTAAGGTTGCAAAGGCCTTCTATTATTTCATTCTAGAAATCAATCATTTATATCATTGTTTTGTAAAACTAATTGCCTCCCCACATCCACACACCCATCATTTAACCTATCAGGAAGGATATGGCTAGACATTATAATCATATCTTACTTATTATAATCTTCCTCTTTTCTTTTCTTGATTTTCTTCTCCTACATATTTTGTCTTGTTTTGAGAAGTAGAGGATTTGTCTCTTCCAATTATAAGCAAATGCCTTCTTCCATGATCTATCAGTGCCATACTAACCTTCACCTGCTTTGTTACACAGCAGTGTTCTGGCATTGGCTTCAATTCAATAACTCACACCCACACCCGCCCAATGTTGGAAGAGTTTAATACCAAACACTGACTCTCACTAGGAAACTTGAGGATGTACTAGGGTTTGTGCCAAAGTGAAATTCCATAAATGTCCCAAGGTGTTCTTTGTAGCACCTGACTATAATCCCGAATCAGGGAGAGTGATAATTCCTGGCCAGTAAAGCCAGCACATGCTAAAGTAGGTCTCCACACAGCCACTGGATTTCTGCCACTCTTTCTCCAGTGTTGTAATTACATCTAAATTTAACACACATTCATTAATGATGGCTCCTATGAGAATTTGATAATATTTCCATTACTTTATTGGATAAAAGCCACTGCCCATGACACCCTACATTTTTTTTTTACAAATACAGCTCTAGATTAGAAATTTGTAGTTTTGTCTGATCCCAACTAACATGTAAAGCTTCAAGTTTTCTCTATTCTAAAGTCCACTGAAGTATTTTTCTGCTTTCCTGCAGTTTTTAAGTAGATAATAAGTCCCAAAATTCACCAGCCTTTAGCTGAAAGAAGCTTGTCACGGTGGTTGGTAGCTAATGAAGATCCCTTTAGTTTATCTTCATCAATTGTCAAATATTTGAGTCCGTGAAGTGGTGTGATGAGGTACAAAGACAGATATTTGAAGGGATTTTAACTCATTTGAGCAATTACATGCTTAACTGCCCTGCGATAATCTGTCAGTCTGAGTCTTTTCTACACAGCACAAGTGGGGAGCATTAGAATAGCTGGATTTAGAACATAAAGGCCTAGTCTGAATGGAAGAAAGGCACCAGAGAAATTAATTGCCAGTAACAAACAGCAGGACTGCTTGCAAGTTATATATCACATAGTTACCTACCAGCAATGATGGAAGCCAGCTTTAAAATAACACACTGAATTGTGACAAACTCATCACTGCTACAAAGCCACTAGGCACCACAAAAAAATGGAGAGGGACTTAGAAAAATCTATTTGGAAATTTTTAAAAAACAAGAGCATCTAAAAATAACAGTTTTGTCAGCAAGTATGTAACTATTGAGTCTCTAACACCAAGTTCTCATTAATCACGATAGCATGCACCCCTCTGAAAAAGGAAAATGCATTAAAACCATTAGTAATTAAACTAAAATGAGAGAAATAATGCATTAAATGTCAGGCTTAGTTGTTTGGATAACTCTAGAAATCAAGTCAATAAGTATTTATTGAGTACCTAGTTTGCTAAAGGCCAGGCACTATGTTAAGTACTAAGGATACAGAGGAAAATAAATGTAGAAGATGGGGTTGATTTGCAGTATTTAACATTAATTTGGTGTGACATGCCTGAAAACTGTACTTAAAATTTTCTTTTCTTGGCACTACAAGTTTGGGTGAAAATTGTTTTCCTAAAAGGGGAGCATCAAATATTCTGCCTTTGATTTTTTTATTACAATAGCAATTTAGGACAAAACTATAAATATCCTATGTTCCTACAACAGTAAAGAATTTGAAAAAAAAAAAGTCTCTCATGATGTCAGAGTATTTAGAACTGGAAGTTATCTTACAGATCTACTGATCCAACACCTTCATTTTACAGATGAAATAACTGAAGCACATCGAGGGGAAACCGCAAAGGTAGTCAGTAGCTGACTCAGTATTTGAACTCAAGTCCTCTGATTCCACATTGAGTTTTCTTGTTATGACAAGACAGCAGGAATGAAAAAGTAATGATGGCTAATAGTGTAGTCAGGTGATCATCAAGAGAGCAATCTTGAAGGTTGTTAGTGGAGTAACATTGGACTTGGTCATTAGATTTATCCTAGGATGTAAAATTAGACTTTCCATCAATGACTTGGATGAAGACATAGATGGAAATCCTATCAAATTGTAGATGATCCAAGGCTAAGTTATTATGTTGGACGACAGAAACAGCATCCAAAATGATCTGAGGAGGCAGGAGAAAAGGTATGGATATAAATTAAATTTAACAGGGATAAATGAAAACTTAGCCACTGATGTCCTACTATGATGATTCATTGTAGAGGCAAACTGAGGATCTCAAAAACTACCCTATCTGAAGAAAAAAAAATATAAAATCCTGTACATCAGTTATGTAAACAGCATAAAGTCTTGCTTTCTTCATGGTGCATATATCCAAGATGTAAAAGGGGTTCTACTGACTTACAAGATTTGTCATTTATGGTTATTTTACATGGGTAAAGATGATACTATTAGAAAAAATTAGACAGCATTGCTAAAAATTATGATTTCCTCGGTGAGAAACTGAAGACCCACAAGTCCTCTGAGATAAGTATTATTGTTATCCCTATTTTACAAAAGAGGAAACTGAGGCTGAGAGTTTAAAGATTTGTCCGAAGTCAAACAAGTAAAAAGTGTCTGACAGATGATTAAAAGCCAGCTCTTGGGGCAGCTAGGTGGCGCAGTGGATAGTGCTCTGGCCTTGAAGTCAGAAGGACATGAGTTCAAATCCAGTCTCAGACACAAGACGCTTACTAGCTGTGTGACCCTGGGCAAGTCACTTAACCCCGATTGCCTTACCAAAAAGCAAAAACAAAAAAAAAAAAAAAACCAGCTCTTTCTAATTTCAAGTCCAGCACTATCCACTATGCCATCTACCAAAGAAAGATGAAGTAAAAAAGGAAAAATAGATGAGTGGCCAGTTTGTATAATGATGGTACTTCCAATTCTACTTATTTAAACAAGCTAACAACTCTGAAAAACTGAGAAATTGACAAAAGTTCTCTGACTCTTACTTTTACCACTAGATTTGACCGAGAAAAAACAATCAACACAGTGAGTAGACAGAAAGAACACAGAAATTGCTTCAGCTTCAGCTAGTGAACAATTGTTTTCTTCAACAAAGAGAGAAATAAGGAAACCAAGGGACGGTTTAGAGTGCAAACTCATTTTCAAAGCATTCCAATGAAAAAGGATAGAAGAGTGTAAGCAGGATCGTGGCACAAAAGAGAAAAAAAAGTACTTCATTTTGGCTGCATGCTAAATTAAGCCAGATTATCCCTAGAGTATTTATAAGTGAAACTGGTAAAACAATATGTAAACATAAGTAGATACATTGGCATTTCCATAGTCATTTATGTCATCAATAATAGTAGTACTAATAATAATATCTAAAATGTATATTGAACCTTGAGGTTTGCAAAGTGCTTTATGTATATTATTTTAGCCTAGTAATTTTTCTGTGAAGTAGATACTCCATGTAATGCATTTCATAGATGAAGAAACTGATGATCAAAGAAGTTAAGGGACTTACCTAAAGCCAAAATCCTAGTAAATGAAATGTTAAGAATGAGATTCAAACTTAGGCCTTCCTGATTCTAAGTACCTAACTCTAATCTCTCAGCACCTATGTAAGAAAGTGGCACCTGAGACAAGGCCAAAAAGACCATATATCTAACCAAATATAAGCAAAGGAAATATGTAATGCATGTAATAAAATTATAGAAGCACAGAGGGATCAATTGTGAAGATATTTTAAAGAGATGAAGATTACAAAAGCACAGAAAACATCACAAAAGATATTTTTACCACAAAATGGTGAGTATCAAGCAACCTCTATTTTTTCACCTTTATAAAACTTCATCAAAATGGTTTATGCACATATCAAGGTTCACCTTGAAAAAAACATGAGAAAAGAAGATGCAGATTTTTAAAGATGATTTGGTCTAGCAAGTCACATGTGCATATTAGTATATAAATGAAAGCATTAAAGAATGTAAGATTCTTCAGTCTTGCTGAGTCTATTGTGTTGATTTTTAAAAAGCATTTGACTCAGTAGAACAAAGTGAAAATTTAAAAGACTCACTAAGTCTCACCCATATATATGTTAAAATAATGCAATATTATTGACAGATTTGACTGCAGAAACAGCTTTGTTCATTGAACATTGAATATTAACATTTCTTTGAGTTGTTGATTTGTTTGTTAGGCATGTCCAATTCTTCATGACACCATTTAATGTTTTCTTAGCAGATACTGGAGTGGTTTGCCATTTCCTTTTTCATCTCATTTTACAGATGAGGAAACTGAAGCAAACACAGTTAAATGACTTGCCCAAGGTCACACAGCTAGTAAATGTCTGGGGCCGTACTTGAACTCAGGAAGAGATGTCTTCCTGACTCCAGACCCAGAACTCTATCTGCTGACCCACCTAGCTTCCCTCATAGAAACATTTAATAAAGCTCAAAATACTTAGATATCTGTTTGTCCAAGGTATTTGTCAGTGTCATAGAGGATGGATCTGACTAAAAGAAAGATTCCCTATTGATGATATGGTTTTCCAAATGCTGCCTTTCAGAAATGACCCTCTGTAATTACCCTGAGCCACAGAAAACTACCAAATTTCCTCAATAAAATCCAGTTATTTAAAACAATATAATACAAAAAAATTAAGTATCTACTATTTTGCTAAGAACTGAGGATACAAATAAAAAAATGGCAGTTGCTGACCTCAAGGAGTTTACAACCTAATGGAGAAAGACAACATACAAATGGAAATAGAAATGAAGGGTGGGTGTGAAAACTATCAGCTTAAAAATAACTTACAGATACATGTATGGTGTATATACACATAAATACATATACATATGTCTTCTGGATAGAGGGTTCAAATATTAGATTACAATTGATGAACTTGGAACAGAGTAAATTTGTAGTGATCTATTCAGGGTTTGAACCCATGCCTTTGGCTGAGTTAACAAGGCATGACACGTATACTATATTGTCTTATCATACTCTTTTGATTATCAAATAGATCAGATTGTAAGATTGAATGGTTGAAAATATAATTAAAAATAACTAAACTTTATATAGTGCTTTGGGTTTTACAAAGCATTTTACATGTATTTATTCTTTTGATCAGATATAGCAAAGTCTTCAAGAGAGACTTATACAAAAAGTTTTTATTGACAGGCATGGTGGTGAACACCTGTAATTCCTGCTACCAGAAAAGATGAGGCTGGCATGTCTCTTGAGCTCAGGTGTATAGAATTGCAGTGGGCTAAGTGGATTGTTTATCCATACTAAATTTAGTTTAAATCAGATGAACTCCAAGGATTGAAAAAAATTATAGGATCATATAAAGTAAAGACAAGAGGGGTCCAGGCTATGAAGAATTTTGAACCCCAAATAGAAGATTTTATATTTAAGCCTGGAGGTGATACAATAGGACTAGAATTTTTATGTGGTTGGGGGAGGGGGGGTCGGGAAAGTAGTGTGTGATGTGATCAGACCTGTTCTTTAAGATTAATTTATTGAAATGGGAAGATAAGTGAGACAAGAAAACCAACTGGCGAGCTATTGCAATAGTCTAAGCATAAGGTGATGAGAACCTGCATCAGGGTGGTGACAAAGTCAGAGAAAAGAAGGAGGCCTATGAGAGAGGTTATGAAAGCATGATGCACAAGACTTAGCAACAGATTCAGTATGAGAATGAGAGAGAAGGGGTGAAGATTTGAGGATAATCTCTAGGTTGCTAGCCTGAGGAAATGGGAACAATAGGGAAGTTCGGAAGGAAAGGTGGTTTGGAGGAAAGATAAGTTCAGCTTTTGGACATTTTAAGTTTAAAATGTTTATGAGACATCCAGTTTTAGATGTACAATAGGAAGTTGAAGATGTGAATCTAGAAGATAGGAGAAAGGCTAGGGATGGACAAAGAGATTTGAGAATCAGAAGTATAGGTTGAATTCATGAGAATTAATGGGAGTATCAAATAAATAAATTTCTTTGTCCAAAAAATTATATGGTTGGATTAAAACCTCAAAGAGGTTTTTTCAAACATTTGATAATTTTATGAAAAAAGAGTAAAACTCAATCATACTTTGTGTTAAGCAACAATAATTGCCTACAATTAAAACACTTCCTATGATTGGGTAAAAAAGAATACACATCACTGCACTGTACATGTTATTTTGTATTTATTTTAATCATACACATACCATACATGGAAAAATGTATATATAATCTCTGCCAGTAGAATGTAAACTGCTTGGGGTCAGGAACAATTTCTTTTTTTGTCTTTGTATTTCTAGCAGCTAGCACAGGATTTGGAGCATTACAGGTACTTAATAAATGCTTATCGATTGATCAATTGATTAAAATGAATTTACTGTATTTGTGTTTTATCTTCCCTATTAATTTATAAGGTATGGATTGTTTCTGATTCATTTGTGCATCTTACCCCAGGACTTAATAAATGTTTGTTATTGAAGTGATTTGAAAATGAAATAGGATCATTTGGAATTTCCCCTCCTCATTTACAAATGGAGAAAATAACATCCAATATTTCTTGGTCCTATTCTTCATAGACAGAAGATACTGCTTTTACATATTCAAAGTGGTTGAATGTAATATGTTAAAGTTCAAACCTTAATTTGATCCTCTTAAATAATAATTCCAAAGAACTGTATAGACTAAATTTGTCTTTGTCTTTAGAGTGGTACAAGACCATGTTCCCAGGTCTTAGACTTTTCCACTTTGCATGGCACCCTAAAATTCCATTGGCCTGATATATGTAGGAGTCAACTTGCCAAGGTGTGTTTAGTAGCGAGCTTACAACATCAAAGACCTCAAAACAGTGACCCAAATAATAGATACACTATAGTATGAAGACTGAATCTCTTCAAATCTGAAAGCACCATTTTTTACTGGTTTAAGCAAAATTATGGCATGAAGTAACCTTTTATCTCTCTACTTCAGCATTTTTTAGAATCCTGCTGTACATTCTACACAACCTCCAGAGTGGGCATCCAATAATCTCCTGCTTTCCTCTTGGCTTTCTGAAAGCCCTCACTGCAGAAGACCTGCTGGCCCCAGACAGAATCTTATGGTCCAGATGTTCTCACTCCCCTAAAACTTATTTAATGCCTCATTTCTTCATAGTTTTGCTGTTCTCCTAAGTGCTAATGAATAATACTAAAATATGATGTTTAAAATGAAAATTTCAATTACTATGGCAGGAGATTTTGGAGGAGGTTTTGGCCAATGGGAGGAGGCCTTTATTACATTTCAAGTCCAATCATTAAGTCACTGACTAGTCCAGCTGTTTTTAAGGATAAAAATAATAACAACTCACATTTAAATGAGTAATTTAAGGTTCTCCAAATTCTTTATTTACAGCATCTCTGAAGTAGTTAGTGCAGGTATTATTTTTTTCCATTTTATATTTGATGAACCTGAGGCTTTGATTTGATTTGACAACTATGATTACACTTCTGGTAAGCAACTAAGGTGAGATTTGAACCCAGTTCTCCTGATTTCATGTCCAGTCCTCTCTCCATTATGCCATTTGCAGTCTCTCAGTGCTAATTACTGAGATCATTCCTTAGAAGTCAGTTTCCTAAATGGCAACCAATTTAACCCTTTAACATCACCTCATATAAACTAATTACATTAATGACAAGTGAAATTATTCAGTTTCTGAGGTTGTCATGCCACTGAATTTCCATTATTAATTTGAATGAATGATGTATAATCTAAAATTATTCCTCCTTATGCCTATGGAAAGACTGGTTTCTTTGTCTTTCATCCTTTGTTTTTTGTTTTTGTTTTTGTAAAAGAAACCTGTTCTATTAATGGCCATATTCTGCCATTACTTCCTTATTCTCCTTTCTACATGATGCCAGGTAGAAGGGAGTAGGGAAGTATATTAGACAGTAGTGGCAGTGGAGTAGACAGTTGAGGACAATTTTCTTTATGTACATTCCTACAAGTGCAAGAAAAAGAACTGAGTAGATTAATTATGAATGCTAATAACCTGACACTTGTAAAATAGAATAAAGGTAATATGATGGTATAAAGATGACATGAATGAATAGGGAAAGTTGAATACAGTAGCAGTGTTAGCTTTTCTTCAACTCATGGATGCTGAAGTTGTCACTTCCAAATCTCAACGTGTAAATGTGCTCTGAATATATAATACTGAATGCAGCAGAACAAGGTCAAGACAAAAGTCTGAACATTTCCTATGCTTGAGTTTCACATCTGACATCTACCTCCCTGGGGACACAACTTTTTAATTATTATTTATAGATCATCTTTCTGCTAACCACCTGAGAAGTGCAATTATCACCCTGAAATATAGTCTGAAGAATCTTACCTTTTTCTGAAACAGAAATTTTACCTCGAAGAAAAGACCTAGACATACAATTCATGGCTATGGTCTTCTTGACAGCCAGGCAGAGATATATGTGTCCAAAATGTGAAAACTAGTTCATAATTAATGATGAAACTCAGGTCATTTTTTAAGAGGAAAAACAGACCCAAATCTTACATTTTCTCCTAAGATTACTGTTTCCTTCCCTCTTTACTACAGTTAATCATATTGTTGGTTTCAATTTTTGCCGTTCTTACATTTTTGGTCCTGATCGTGAGATGTCAGAATGAGTAATTTTTTGTGAAACTTAATGGTGTAAGATACACATTTCATCTCCATTCCACATTTTTATTGGCTCACTATGTCCCACACACTGGCATATTAGCTAAATAGACAGCCAGAGTATGAATGGAGGTCTAGCTACTACTCAAAAGGGCTATAAATTACCACTGAGCATTAAATACCAAATGTGAAAGTCTTATTTTTTGTTATAAAACTTGTTAACCAAAATGGCATCAATCTGTACAATTGACCTTTGATGTGACAAATGCTGCATTTTTAGCAGAGTGAGCTAGTGGATAGAACCTTTGAGCAGCAATCAGTATACTTAGGTCTCATGTTCAACTTTCTATAAAATGAAAGCCAGGTTTCCACACCTAGCAGCAGATTAAGGTAAAAATCCATGGAATATATATATATATATATGTGTGTGTATATATATATATATGGCATTTACTGTGGGATAAGAGGGTAAAATACATAGATAGGATACTGAAGATTATTATGATAATACTGTAAAGGTTTGAAATATTACATAATTGTTCAATGTAGTGACCAATACTAAATTGAGTTGACCTCTGTACAGAGGTGGTCTATTATAAGTTGCAGAATGAGGCATACATTTTCATACATGGACCAGGTACTGATATGCTTTGTTTAGCTGTACTTATTTGTTTCAAGGGAGGGTTCTCTTTGACACAGAGGAGAGCCATTGGAATGTCAACAGGTACTTATTAAAGCACCTGTGTGACATAATAGAAATGACACAGGGCTTGGAATCTGGAAGACCTGAGATCAAAACCTGCTTCAGTCATTTACTAGCTTTATGACCCTGAGAAAGTCATTTAACCTCTTGCAGCCTCAGTCTCCTCATCTGTAAAATGGGAGTAATAATAACACCTGCCTCTAATAATAACACCTAATTCACGGTAGTTGTGAGGATAAAGTGAGATAACATTTATAAAGCACTTTGTAAACCTTAGAGTGTTACATAAATGCTAGTTATTATCCATATTATTAATCACCTACTATGTGCTAGGCATGATGTAAAAATAAAATAGCACCAATAAAGCATTTTAAGGAGAAAAGTGGCCAGAGAAAGGATTTAGAGCACTGCCTGAAGTCTTGGCTGCAATTTTTGCCTTAACTGTGACTGCATTTGGCTCACTAATATCCCTGTGCTCCAATGTATCTGCCTGTACATTGTGGAAAACAACATAATGGCAAGATTCAATGCATTGACCTTCAGAAAAAATACTTTATTTTGTTTGTTTTGTTTTTTAATTTTCTGGCAGTATTATAAGTGGGGCCTGAATAACTTGTTAAATACTATAACCTTCCAATAAAAGCTTCAAATGCAAATAAGAATGTACACACCTGCTATCTTATTACCTTCTTTTTTCACTTATTGGAAACACTTGATTCACTTAGACCTCATCTGAGCCTTTAAAGTCTATGATAACACATTTCCCAACACATTGTCTCTTGCCATGCTCCTCTTAGCTATTTCACATTAAGACACCTCTCTCATGCTACCTCTGCCACCATCTTTTCTCCTCATACATTCACCTCCCTCATGAAACACATTTTTTTTTCTGGATAGCTGTCAGTATTTTGATTAACCATAGGCATTTATTTAGCATTTTAAAGTTTCCATGCATTATTTAATTTGAGTTTCACAATAATTCTGAGTGGCAAGTATTATAGATATTGCTATCCTCACATTTCAGATGAAGAAATTTGTGACTCAGAGTGGTTGAATGCCTTGCCCATATTCATATAACAGGCATCAGAAGTGGGATTTAATGCAGGTTTCTTGACTCTGAGTCCAACACTCTATCTACAATCCCATGATGCCACCCAACTATAAAATGTTAGAACTAGGAGTATCTTAGGCACCATCCAACTCATTGTCATGCAGGTGACTTCCTAAATTCTATATCTAGCCCAAATGTTTCCCCTGCCAAATAGTTTTGCATTGCCAACTTCCTTCTGACATTACCTGAAAGTCGTTTAGATACCTCAAGTTCAACATGAAATGAAATGAATGTATAGAGAAATGGATAGATAATAACCACATTATGGATAATATGATATATAATGGCTATATCATGAAGATATAAGCACTGGGGACATAACAAAGAAAGTTGAGACAGTCCTTGTTCTCAAGGAGTTCATGTTCTAATTATAGAAGAGAACATATAAAATCGGCTTCATCTTTATGGTAGATGCAAAGTCCAGATGGTACTTAGGTATGCAAAGCTGCAGAGCAGAGAGTAAGGCCCTTTTGACTTTGGTTACCAATGGCAAGAGAGACAGAACCCAATCTCTGACTATTAAGAAAAGAGTAGTAGGAACAAGGGTTTTGGGTTTCTTCTTACACGAATGATAAAGGGTGAGAGGGAGTGGGTATGAGCACCTGGTAGGAACTTGGGGCAAGGAGAGAGGAACAGAGGAAGGGTTCCCAGAAATCTATTCCCATTGGTTAATGAGCTGGGGTAGAAGACAAGAAATTCCCTGGCTTCCTTCCGCTTCACTAAGGGTATTAATCTATCATGTGACCCAATGAACAAAACAGAATTTATTTTATTACAAAAAAAAAAAATCCTTCCTCTAAACTTTCCCATTCCTCTTGATGTCACCACCTTCCAGTCATTTAAGTTCTTAACCTTGGAGTCATTCTCGATTCTTTCTTCTACTTCAACCTCCATATCTAATTAGTTGCCAAGTCTAATTAACCTTTTCTCTACCCCACATTTCTTGCATCTACCACTTTTTCTCCACTTACATGACTTCTCTCCTAGCCAGGTCCTCATTATCTTTTGTCAGTACCATTCTGATAGTTTCCTCATTTGTTTGTCTGTCTCCAGTCCAACCTTCACAAAGATGACTAATTGATATCTTAAAACACAGATCTAGTCATATTAATCAACCCCATTAAAAAAAATTTAGTTGGCTCCCTATTGAATCTAGAGAAAATATAAAATCTGAAGCCTGGGAGTTAGAACCCTCCACACTAAGGCTCCAACTTTATCATCTTGTATTATTCTTTTTGGGGGCATTTTCTGTTTCAAAATTGGCCAAGAGCCACTTACCTTACATGGCATCTCTCACCTCCATGCTTTTATCCATGTAGTTCCCCATATCTGGAATGTGCTCTCTTCTCAACTTGACCTGATAGAAAGCCTTGCTTCCTTCAGAGCTTAGATGGTATCATTTTATGAGGTCTTCTCTGATCTAGGTACTAACACTTTCTCCTTGAAGTTACTTTATATAAATTGATATAAATTAAATTAAGCGAAGCAGGAAGACAATATACACAATGAGTATAATAATGTAAATTGAAAAAAGCAGCAAAATAATCAAAAATAAATGCTTTGAAATTGGCACCAAGAAGAGATATGAAAACATACCCTCCTCTGATTCTCTGCTGAGATGTGTGACCATGAGTGCAGAATGCTGTAAATAATGTCCAACTTTTCAATATGTTGCTTAGATTTGCTAAAGTTTTTTCTTCCTCATTTGAAAAAATGTAGTGTTGTTCTACATATGCATGTTGGATAGCCCTCCCTACCCCATCCCCACTTCAGAGCAGATGCAGATATTCTCTGCTTTCTGCTATGAAGATACCTTTGACTGGATTCTGAACTAGAACTCCATGGATATATGAAAGGGGCAACCTCTACCCTTCAAACCTCTCCTTTTTGCCAGTCTCGGTATATAAATACAACTCTCTGAACTCTGGGAAATCTGTGCCAGGACTATAAGCTCATAGCCTCGTAGAAAGCCAGAATTCAGGATGGGACTACCTCCTATTTGTGTCTTCTTTCTCTTGGTACAGGACCTTGAGAGATCTCAAGCAGCTAGCTATTGCCTACTAGATACATTGCAACAGAAACAGTGGAGGTGACTGTGGGAAAGACTGCAAAAGAGTCACATTATGGGAGTGGATGGAATGTTAAGCGTGGAGTAAAGAAGACTTGAGTTCATATGCTGACCAATGCACTAGCTGGATCATAAGATAACCTCTCTCAGCCTCAGTTTTATTATCTAGAAAATAAGGTAGGTTGGACTCAATGGTGTCTAAATTCTCCTCTACTTCTATATTTATGATCCTAGACAAACAAACCAGAAAGAAAAGATCCCACCCTGCATTGACCAGGCTATACTCAACAGAATTGAAATGTAAAATAGCTAATGAACTTCCCTGTTGCAAATATACCAATGAAGATTGAATACTAGCCTCTCAACTGATTCTAATCATTTTATGTTTCTTTATTGCTTAGAACTCCCTCTCTGTAAGGAAATAAAACTGCCCGCTCCTTAACCAACACATGTACTCTTTGTAGCTTTTGTAACTACTCCTGCCCTGGCTGGAGAAGACCATTTAGGGTAGAGCTAAAACTAGAACTGTTGGTCAGGAATTTGAGGTGGGAGTTAAATTGAAGCACTAGGAGCCTAGTTCACCTATTGAGAAGTCAGGCAAACCAAGAGTAGTGAAACTAAGAAGGGAGGTAAAAGGCAGGGACTAGCAAAGGTTGCTAGCCCTTTGGCCATAGACTAGCAATGCCTGGATAACCTCTGAGCTAGAATTCTAAAAGATGGCTCTTTTGTGAAGGGAAGAGTTTGGCAGAAAGCACATGAAAAAGATGCAATGGGAAAATTAGGTGTTGTTTTTAAAATGTATATATATATATATATATGCATATGTATATATATAAATAAAAATTTATTTTTTTAAAGAAATTTACTACTTACAACCTGGGGGATCTGGGGCAATGGCAAGTCAATTTTGCTTTTTGGTAAGCCAGCTTACCTGAAGCAACAAGGCAACTAGAGGGAGAAAGAGATAGATAGACAGACAGACAGACAGACAGAGAGAGAGATAGATAGATAGATAGATAGATAGATAGATAGATAGATAGATAGATAGATAGATAGATAGATAGATGGATAATGATAGAGATAGATTATATAGATAGGTAAATAGGATGATAGAGATAAACAGATAAGAAGATGAAAGAGAGAGAGAAAGAAAGAAAGAAAAGAAAGAAAGAAAGAAAGAAAGAAAGAAAGAAAGAAAGAAAGAAAGAGAAAGAAAGAAAATTAAGATATAGAGACACAAGTGGATGGAGAGAGAGACAGACAGAGAGGCAGAGAATGATTAAGGCATTCAGACAGAAAAAAATGACAGATTCATAGATAGGATGATAAATAGGATGATATAGAGACAGAGAAACATAGATGAATAGATAGATAAATAGAAACATAGACAAGCTAATGATAGGTTGATAGAAATGGACAGATAGACAGATAGGTAGATAAAGAGATAGATGAAAAATAATTTACTAAGCACTTGCTACATGAGGCTAGAGATGGCATATGACAGGCATTCTAAGCTACCACCATCATTTCAGCCACCTCCTCAGACCTTGGGAGAAGAAACTCAGGATCTTTTGACCTAGAGCCTCAGGCAGAGCAGTGCTCCTCCTGCTGCCAGACCACCAGCTCTGTTTCCAACCCAGTCTCTCCTAGAGCCATTGTCCAAGAGAGAAACCCTATGGAGACAGAAGCCCTGCCCCCCACCCCACACTCATCCTTTCCTCTATCCCTCCTGTACATTAAAATGTAAACTACTTGACAGAAGGGGACTAATCTGCTTTTCTATGTGTATCGTGAGTGTTTAGTACAGTGCTTTATGTATAGTAAGATTCATAAGTACTTATTAGGATAGGTAGGTAGGTAGCACAATTATGAAGAACTTGTCTTGAAGTCAGTAAGTTGTTGTTGTTATTGTTGTTATTGTGTCATTTTCAGTCCAATTTTTCGTGACTCTTTTTGGGGTTTTCTTAGCAAAGATACTGAAGTGGCTTGTCATTTCCTTCTCCAGCCCATTTACAAATGAGAAACTGAGGCAAACAGGGTTAAGTGATTTCCCCAAGGTAATACAATTAGTAAATGTCTGAAGTTAGATTTGAACTCAGGTCTTTCTGACTCCAGCTCCAGAGCTCTATCTACTGAACCATCTAACTGCCCCCTTGCACATATTTGACCCTTAATAAATGTTTGTTGAATAGAATGAAACCTCCTGATTTTCATACGAGGAAATTAAATTTATAAAAATTTAAATGATTTATTTAAGATAAAGATCAGACAGTGGCAGAACCACACTCCAGCCTCAGGTTTTCAGTGCTCTTTCCACTACTCTATGGTACATCTTTGGTTATATTTTGTAATCAAGTCATGGTACTATATTTCTTTATACTATAAGCAATTATTCATTAAGTATTGAATGAGGTATGATATCTTGGTAAGATCGTTGATTTGCTGTCAGGAGAAACCCAGGTTCAAATCCTGCCTCTGACATTTAGCTATTTGATCAGTTTCTTTATCTGTAAAACATTAATAAGCATATTTTACCCTATAGTATTCTTTTGAAGAATAAGTGAAATAATGTTTGCAAAGCATTCAGTAATCTTTAAAAGGGTATAAAATATCAGTTTTATTATGATTTAATGAAGTTAGGGATTGCTTTAGCCTATAATGGATTGCTCCCAAGTGGCTTCAGTTTCCAATATTAGAGAGACAAGGGAACTAACAGTCAATGCAGAAAGGCTTGGGAGTAAGAATGCCATAGTACTTAGGTCTGGAGAAAAGGATTGCATCAGAGATGCAAACTAAGAAAAGAAGACAAATGTAAGTAGATGGAGAACAGAATAGAAAGGGACGTCTTGGGGATACTCCTGAGCATCAATGGACAGAGAAACAACATAGAACAATCTTATATCATGGAGTGCAGTGGACAAATCTGTAAATTTCAGTGTATTAACCCATTGTTAGTATATTTGTGCTCCAGAGACTGTGGAAAATGGAAATTTAAGGTTTGAATTACACATGGGGGAGCTAGCAACCCAGAATTCAGGTAAATATAGCCCCAAAGAGCTAGTCCATCTAATCATAGAACTATGCTGAGAGGAAATAAAGGACTGAATAATTCTATAATCACATGGAAACTCAAGTAAGTTTTCTGCAATTTTTTTCCATCCACTCCCACAGGAGATTCAGGAGATTAAACCCATTTGTATATTCTGGCCAATTATTCTCTCTTGTCATTATTTTGTTTCTTTGTTAAATGTTTTGCGACTGTATTTGTGACTCTTACCTGGTCTGTGACCAGAATGTTATACTGAGGTAGGGTGGGGGAGATTGAGGGTTAGATCATGATTTGTGTAAATTATTTAACAAAATACTCCACGCTGAATCTTGGAAGAGAACTGAAGGGTTCTAGATTTGAAAATTTCAAGAGGATTTTATAGGCTTCATGTTAAAAAAAAACTAAGAAAAAACATGGCATAGTATAAAGAGCACTGAATTCAGGAATCAGTGGATTTGAGTTCTTCATATGGGACTCAGGAACAGGACGGTCTTGGGGAAATCATTTCTCCTTCTTGAGCCTCAGGTTCCTCAACAAAAAAAGGAAGATTGGGAGGGGGAGAAGCAAGAATAAAAAAATTCACTACCTATGCCACAGAGATATGAGGAAAGTAATTTGTGAACATTAAAAGTGCTATATAAATATAAACAATTAATAACCCTATGAAATATCAACACTTAGCACTTACAAGCAAAAATGAGGGGGAGACATTGTTGAAAGACTACATTAAGATGGATGACATAATTAACAAGCACAGAAAATGTCATAGTAGCACAAAGAAAAGTACTGAAGCTAAACTACAATCAATAAACTGGTCTCAGTACTTAAAAAAAAACCACAAAACCTGAAAGGCATGGGAAATGAGGAAAAGGGCAAGTGGAGAGAGTGAAGGGATGTTCTAAATTGTCTTTTGCTTGTTCAACCAAGTAAATATATTAGAATGTATGTACCACAGTCTGTAGGGGATCGTCACTGAAAGACTTAGGTTTTACTGGCACTCAGATTGTGCACTTGACCAATTTACTTCAGTACTTTGTCTTTATTGTTGATTATTATTGCTGCCTGGTGGCATTGTGAAAATTTAATAAAAATAATAAGTTTGGTAGTGAGACTAGTAGACAAAGGGAAGCATTGTTACTCTGTTCATTATTCTATTTCCAAAGCTGTAGTTACCTTGAAATTCTTGAAAACCATGATAGATTCAAGTTTAGACTATTTTATAATATGGAATAATTTTCTAACTACCATTAATGAAATCTTATTTGATGCTTTTTTATTTAATATGTGAATTTGAAAAGATACATATAGGTTTCAACTTCTTGGTGGAGTAGGTTAGAAGGTTATTCTGTAATTTACATTTCAAATGAAATTTAAAAATCAATCATACAAAAAAAAAGTAGCATTCCAGTAGATATACTTATGAATATACAGGACTTTTATGTAGCACATTAAATAAAAAAGGATAGAGATGTTTGCTACGTTTACAGCCAAATGTTATTGACACAGTTGGCTCAATGGAGTTGTCAGAATTTACCAAGAAAAAAAATGACCTCTGCATTTATCTTCTCTAAAGGTTGCTTCTAATTAGCATCTAGAGATATCATGTTATATATGCTTCTTTAAAGTATATCAGCGCTCTAACTATGAGTACTGACATGGTATCTATCAAAGTCTCATGGTGCTTGCAATTCTGACAAAAGGCACTCCAAAGAACTGGCACGTAGCACTTTATTTGCATTTTTGCATCTCATTATGCACATAATTGCATACCAACACAGCAATTCTTCTCAACTATCTCAGAAAACATTATCAGCCACTTCTGAAATAAATGCTTAAATGTCAACAATTGACAAGTAAGAAAGGCTGACCTTTGAAAGATCTCATCCTTTTGAGATTTGCCCTGGTATGACTTCCTTCTTAACTTTCTGTTTGTGTTTGATAACAGCAAAGGAACACAGTGATGATATGGATTGTGTCTGGGTATAGCAAACAGCGAGGAAGTCAAAGAACTGTAAAAATGCAACCAATTTATCATTTCTACTAGCAGTCATTGGGGAGTGACTGAACATTTGCCATGACAATTCTTAAAGGCTCTGAAACTTTCAAATAAGTGGACATTAACATTTCCTTACAATGGAATGTCTGTGGAATTATAGAGTGCATCCACATTAACAACTAAAATGAATTTATCCATGATTAATGTTATGACAAAGAACAAAACAACCTTTCTTCTACATACATGCTACCCATTTTACACATTGTCACAAGGAGAGTCTAAGTGTTGGACAAATATAAATAGCTAATCTAAAAGTGCATAGATCCTTTTACATATACAACTTTCGTTGCCCCCCTGCCCAAGATCTCATAACACTGGATGGCCTTAGTTTCATTGATCTAATATACTATTGTAATCCTCCATCCTCTCCTCATCCCATTCCTAGAGTTACCTCAATTTGCATAGTGATTTGGTACACATTTTTCAAAAAGAACTAATCAATTTTAACTTAAACTGAAACACTACAAAAATTGCTGCTGATGTCCAAAAATGCTAATCAATTTTGAAAATTTACATCATGGCTTGCATCCCAGATTTTCTGTCCAATCCACATCAAATAGAAATGATAGAAAATTGTGTTAACATGTTCAACTGCTTGTTTGCTTGTTTAGCTGAGACACTGGTTCTGCTTCAATGGCAAACTAATGGCCTGTTTGGAATCTCCTCCAATTTGCTCGACTTTTTATGGCAGTGTGGAACTCATGCATAAGAAAATGACTGTCACCTTTAACATTTAAAGTTTAGGATTTCCATATAAGTATTCAATTTTTCTTTTGAAGAATAGTATAGAGTATGATTTTAAAAGATGGTGGAATGATTTTAATATTTTTATTTGTCCAAAGAACATTCCCCAGTGAAAGAACAATTTCATTTGAGAAATATAGCACTTAGATATATTTTTTCAAATCCATCAACAAAGTCTAGATGATGATGAAAGAAAATTTTGGTATTTGGAGCATATATAATTGAATAGTTCCCTTCAAAGTGAAATAGAAATTAGTGTTAGAAAGAACTTTAAAAATAATTAAGCTCAAACCACTTAGACCCAAAGAGGACCAATGATTTGTTCAAAGGACCAATGATTTGTTCAAAGTCACACGAGTTGTAAATGATAGAGCCATGAATTCCACAAAGTTTCTATGAATTCACATAAGATGCTTTTTCAATTATTACCATGTTTGACATTAGAAATGGTCTAAGCCAATCTTCCATTCAATGAAAAAACCTTTCTTAAAGGATGATCATTCTGTTCCTTTTAAAATGCTTTAAGGAAAGGTAAGCTCATTACCTCCCCAGATCAGGCTATTGTGGTATTAGGCAGCTCCATTCATTAGAAAGCTGTTTCTTATGTTGAGCTGATACTTTTGTTTTGTTTTAACGTCCATCTGTTGGCTCAATTCAGATATGAAGTACCGTTGAACAATCAATTCCTTTTTTTCTATAGGACAGCCTGTTAAAAATTTGACGTGTTACCATGTTTCTTTTTAGTCTTCTCTTCTCCAACTTAAACATTCCAGTTATTTACATAGATATATCAATATATCTATACACACATAAACACATACACATATACATATTTATACATATATACATACATGTATATACACACATATACACTCATGTATACATATATGCATGGATATATGTATATGCACATATACACATATATGTGTGTGTGTATATACATATAGACAAGGTTTCCCAGACCCCTCATGATGATAGGAGTTCACCTTTGGGTGCATTTCAATTTGTCAATATCTCCTTTAAAACGTGACAGCTAGAACTGAATCAAGATCCTCTGTACTGGTTTGTCTGCTCAGCACAGCTTGCAGAGGGATTATTGTTGCCAATGACCCAAAAATTACACTTCTATTAATGCAGCCAAAGTTTGTGTTAAACTTTTTGCTGGCTGCATTATTGTTGAGTCAGATTAAGCTGGCAATAAATTAAAATCATTTCCACTATTTTTCAAAAGCTCATGCAAGATTTTTTTTTCACATTATTTTGTTCTTTACTATAAACTTAAAGAGAAGTGCACAAAAATTCCCTTTTTTAAAACACAGCAATTTTTATAATTGGCTAAAATCCAATAATCCAATAAACAATTATTAAGTGGCTACTACATGCCAGATACTGTGCTAAGGGCTGGGCATACAAATAATAAAAAGGAAAGACAGTCTTTGCCCTCAAGGGGTTCACAATCTAATGGGGGAAGACAGCACACAAAAGGAAAAAGGAAAGCAGGGGGGCGAGGGAGAACCTGGTGGAGGGCCATCTTTTTCAGTTGGACAAGTTGAAACCAGGCTGTCAAGTAGAGTGATCAAAAGTCCATCTTCTGTCTTCTAGAAAGGAAGGTGTTGGGAGGAATTTAGTACTTCACCATCAAGCCTTCTAACCAGAGAAGAGAGGAGGCTGAGGGAGGTAGTTTCAGTTAACTGCAAGGTGATGAGATTGGAACTGATGTGCTTAACCTGGGAGAGGCTTCTTGTTAGGTAGAGTTGAAACCAGAGCAGCAGATGCAGAGTAGAATAGGGTAGCATGGTCATTGCATGTTCGTAGTAATGAATACAAATTTAGGAAAAGAATTTCATTTCCCTATAATTCCCTCCATCCTTGATTTTACTCTGCTAACAATGTACTGCGGTAATGAGGTTGAGTGGTAAGTCGAGGTATCCTTAAGTATGTTGCTTCTTGGAAGAGGGAGAAGAGGCAACAGAAGTGTTAAATACTAGAATTGATAGTTAAAAGGCAAAAATAAGGGAAATTGGAATAGATATGAGATAATTCTAATCATATATTTATACCTATCTTTGATATTTTTAATCTTTAAGACTTTATCCCTGGGACTTCACATACACATGTTATTTGCATCTCTCTAAACCACTTATCATGCATTGTGTAATATAGTTCTTTGTCTTTCTTACTTATATCCCCCTCCAGAATCTAAACTCTGTGAGGACAGGGATTGTGCCTAATCTAAACTTTACACCTCTTTAGCACCTACCACAGTATTCTACAAATAATTAGATGCATAATGCACATTTATTATAAGACCATGACAAGTGACATGCAATCATTAAGTGCCAAAATCCATTCAAATGGATGTAACCCTGATTCATATAATAATTGAGGACTCTCCACTTTGCTTTTTGCTATGCGGGCCTGTCCAGTTTGGAGTATATGGATGAATTGCAAGCAATCTTTCCACAAGATTCTGCTGAATTTCTAGGAGCTGACATAGAATAACAGCTTTCTTAAGTCATAAACCTCATCCTCCAGTGGGATCTTACGTGAAAAAATAAATAAAGATACTTTTGCATTGTTTGAAAAAGAAGGCAGTGAGAATACATAAAATAAAAGCCTTATCTATTCTAAGTGGGAAGCACTGCCCTTAGTTCCTTCTAATTTATACTGAGAGTAGTAGATGAACTTCCTTTTCTAGACATTAATTAGAACTAAAACTAAGCAAAATGTCAGTACAGCAGTAATAAGGCTTCTTTCATGGTGTAAGCAATGAAGGCACATTTATCATACCCGTGCTATTACCAGGGCTATTGACCAAGGACGGTAAGATGTTAGGACCCTCTAAAGCCACCCTATCCAAAACAGAAACCTCTCAACAGAGTACAAGTGAGTGGAGCTGTACAAATTAGACAGATCCAGAACAATCCTTTTTCAGAGTTGAAGAGAAAGAAATAATGTGCATTAAGGTCTCAGAAGCCAGTAAAGTACATATGTTGAACTCCCTAAGGAAAAAAAAATCTGTCTTTCTTCCACCCACACTCTTCCTCTCAAGAAATACACACTGTACTCTTTTGTTTTAATGAGTTATCAACTGGTGCATTTTACAGAAAGAAAAGTTAGCTTTGAATTAATGGATAGGGGAAATGTTAAGTAAGAGAAAGGCCACCTACTTAGCTTAACTTTGTTGACTCGACTTCTTTTCTTCCCTGGCAACATGTTCAGAAGAGAACATATTACTTTTAATTATTTTTTTTATTTTCTCAGTCAATAAAACTTCCCCTCTGTCTCCCACCAACTCCATCCCTATTGATAATGAAAGAAAATCCAAACCTCAGTAATATAATTATATTCAAGCAAAATAAATTTTCCCATTCACCACATCCAAAAAAAAAAAGTTTTCATCTGGCCTCAGTACATCAGCTCTCTGTCAGGAGGTAAGCAGCTTGTTTCATTATGATTCCTCTGAAATCATGGTTGGTCATTGCATTGATAAGCATTCTAAAATTGCCTTCACAATAACTAGTTATTATATCAATTGTTCCCCTAGTTAATGCTCACCTCACTCTGTATCAGTTCATACAAGTCTTCCCAGGTTTCTCTAAAACTGTGTCTTTCATCACTCCTTAGAGCACAATAGTATTCCATCACATTCATATGCATAACCTATCCAGTTTTTCCTTAATAGATGGATATCCCTCAGATTTTGCCAACACACACATACACACACACTCATACACACACAAATACATGCACACACACAAAGCTACTGTTAATATTTCATACATATGGGTCTTTTTACTCTTTCTTTTATTGCCTTGGAGGTATAGACTTAGTAAGCATATCTTTGGGTTGAAGGTTTAATAATTTAGTTTAATAGTTTTTAGGGTATAAAACATTACTTTTAAAAGGAAAAGGGAAAAATAGCTGAGATAAATAGTTTTGGAAAAGAACTATGTTTGAAGACCACCTTTCATCTAGACATAGGACATATGACTGCACTTGAAGTTTAGTTTGTAGAATTTTAGCTAGAAGGAAAACAGATCAAAAACTCCAATGTCCTCATTTTGCAGAGGAGGAAACTGAGTCTCAGAGGATAAAGTAATATGTACAAGTTCATATAGGTTGCAAATTGCAAAGCTAAGGTTTAAGCCTAGTCTTCTACCTCCAAATATAATGTTTTCCCCCTACTGGACCAGTTTAAACTTTTCATTTCATATAAATATCACTTTCCAGAATACAGAAAAAAAAGTCTTCACAGATTTGCTTCAAGTTCGGAAAAAAAAAATCTAAATAAATGGAATACCTTGTGCTAATCATCCCGTGTAGACATCCAGTTATCAGATCTTGTCATTTCCACCTTCAAACATCTGTCATGTACATACATTCTCCTTTTCTTTATTCACATAGCCATTACACTAATTTAGGCCTTTGTGGCCTCAAAACTGGACTATTGCAAAAGCCTTCTAATTGGTGTCCTTCCATCAAGTCTCTACCAATTGTAATGCATCCTCCTCAAAGCGGCCAAAGTCATTTGTCAAAATATGTCTGATCATGTCACCCCTTATTCAATAAAATGTAATGTCTCCTTATTACCTCTAAGATCAAATATAGATTTCTCTGGCATCCAAAGTTCCTCATAACCTGACTTCATCTTTTCTTTATAGTTTTCTTATATATCACTTCCCCTCAAATTTGTTATTACTCAACCATTTTTCAGTCTTGTCTGATTCTTCATGATCCCGTTTGGGGTTTTCTTAGCAAAGGTACTGGAGCGGTTTGCCATTTCCTTTTCCAGTTCATTTTATAACCGAGGAAAGTGAGGCAAATATGGTTAAGTGACTTGCCCAGGGACACACAGTCAGTAAGTGTCCAAAGACAGATTTGAACTCAGGAAGATGAGTCTTCCTGACTTCAGGCTCAGCTCTCTATCTACTTTACCACCTAGCTCCCCTCATATTGTATAGTTGTCACACCTGCTTTTCCTCACAGGTGTTACTGTTATCTCCTGTCTCTGTGCTTTTGCACTGGCTATCACTTATGTCCAGAATTCTCATCTTCATTATCTCCATGTCTTAGAACCCCTAGCTTTGTTCAAGATTTAGTTTAAATTCCATCTTCTGTAGGAAGTCTATCCTAGTCTCTTCAGTTGTTGATGCCTTCCCCTCTAAGGTAATGTTCCATCTACTTTGTATATTTTATCTACCTATTTATATGCCTATTGCCATCCTCCAATAGAATGTAAGCTCCTTGAGGGAGGGGACAAGTTTTGCTTTTTCTTTGTATCCCTATCACTTAGCATAGTGCTTGGTACATAGTAAATGCTTAATAAATACATTTTAAATGGTTGACTGATGTGTTTTAATTTCTATTATCCTGATTAGGCACACAAATTAAATGGAATGCCCATCAATTATTCGGAGAGAAATATTCATTTTCCTTTGCACTCAGCTCAGCTATTTTCATTTCTTTATAATGGAAGCCTGCAGTAGATTTCAATGAAATTGAAGAAATTAGGTATTCTTCAGACAGATGCTAATGACTTCTGTGAGATAGAGATGATTTAACTTAATCAAAATTCTATACCCATATAGTTTAAAAATATGGTTTCATAATGTTCACACAGAACAAAATATCAGCATGCAAATTAATATATTGTCCCTGTGTACTGAGAAACAATGTGGGGGCAATCAGCTTCCCTAGATTATAAGGCCAGGTAGATATCATAGAGTTGTGCTGGTTCAGAATAGTCAATGCATAGTCCAAAATAAATATGGTAGTGTCAACAGGTTGGAAAGGATTTAGGTAGCTATTATATCAGGAAAGAGTTGTAGAGATAATCAGACTGGTACAAATGAGCAAGATTTGAAGTAGTAAAGGTTTGAGGGCAGGAACACAGAGGTCGAGTGGGGTAGGAGGAGGAGGATGGAGTAGGAGGGTCTTAGAAACCTCAGGAAAAGTCCAGGACCTCAGGCTGCTCAGTGGAAGCAATACTTCTTGTGAATCTGATTTCAGACCCACTCTAAGTTATTTGACTCAATCAACAAGCTTTCATTAAACTCCTTCTATGTCCCAAGCACTATGCCAAACTCTGGAGAAACAAAAAAGGGCAAAACAATCTCTGCCCTCAAGGGCTCATGCAAGTACTACATTTACATTCACATTTACAGTGTAAATGTGAGTTAATCTAAGAAGAAAGGCCCTAGGATGATTGGATAGAGAGGGAGATAAGGAAAATCTGATAAGGTCTCTTGCAGAATGTGGGATAAACACTGATTCTGGAAGGGAACCAAGAAAGGCAGAAGGTAAGGGTGAGCATTCCAGTCCATTGAAAAGTCAGGAGATAGAGTGTCATGTGCAAGAACGAAAAGAAGGCCCATCAAGTATTCTTTTAGAGTCAAATTGATAGGCACACATACTGGTATGCAAAATTATTGGAGTATCACAGCTGGAGGGGCTCTTAAAGCTGAAAAGAAAATCTGAGAAAAATGGCTTTGGATGAAGGAATATTGAAGAAGTTGTTAGCTTCATAGAAAAAAAATCATTAATGCTTTAAAGGGCACCTGATAATTTAAGTATAGCAGAAATCCAAACCAATATGACTGAGGTTTTCGTTGGTTTTGCAGGTTAGAAAAACATGCGTACATACATATACACATTAATCATACATAGTATTATCTACTGTCTTGGAAATGGTACTCCAAAATAATATTGATGATGGTAGTATTATATGGGATATACCTAAATAGACTATCACAATACTATATCTATAGCACTTAGTTGACCTAATCATTGCAAGAATATAATGGAGTTAAAAGGGCTTTTGTGTTTTTATAATGGGCTCTGCTTTTCTTGAGAAAGAGTCCCATCTTCATAAATCCAATGCTTTGACAACCATATTGCATAGGAGAACTATGTTGTCTAATTTGTCTAAGAAGCTCTTTGATTGTGGGAGGTAGAAGGATAGTCTATGTCCCCTGAAATTTCTTGGGACTGAGACCCTGGAAATAGGGAGACTACCTAGACCAGACTTCTCAGGGATCATATTTATTTTCCCCCTGAATTCTCATTCTTCAGGTACCTTCCCTCCTTGGGTCTAGGTCTAAGACACTATCTCTATAACCTCATATAATAAGAACAATGGAATATCTCAGATAGAATGATAGAATCTAGGAAAAAAAATTAAGGACTAACAAAGTCCAAATTCCTAATTTTATAGATGAGGAAGGAAAGTAACCTGGGAAGGAACATGAATTACAAAAAGTCATATAGCTAGTAAGTGGTGGACCTTATCTAGAATCCAGAATTACTAGTCTCCTAGTGAGTCAATAGCCCCGTACTGTTTTCATTATATGTCACTGGGTCCATTATTCGTAATCATTGGAAAACATCTTTTAAAAATCTGTCATCCTTATTTACAGGTCAAGTTTATCAGGAAAATGATCCATTAAAACTTTATTTAATGTGCCCATAATGCTTAATCAGTATTTTGAACACAATGAAATTCTGATAAATATGGTTGATTGGCTGAGAGAATCAATGAGGCAGCTAGGTGGCACAGTAGATAAAGCCCCAGCCGTTGAGTCAGTAAAATGAATTCAAATATGACCTCAGACCTTTACTAGCTGTATGACCCTGGGAAAGTCACTTAATCTTTGTTTACCTCTGTTTCTTCATCACTAAAATAGGAATAATAATAGCACTTACCTCTCAGAGTTGTTGTGAGGATTATATGAGATAATATTTGCAAAGTGCTTAGCCCAGTACCTGGAACATATAAATGTTAGCTATTATTATTATGACAGGTTTGATTGCAATGCTGTTTGCTAGATATTTCTTTTAACTGCTTCTGCAGTACTGGTTGATTCAGAGAAAATTACAGGGCATTTTATTCCAAGGTTGTGTGTCACAACAAGTAATACCATTCACTGGATATTTTTCCATAGTTCAGAAGCTTGACCAAATTCTTTTGGTTTGGGTATGACACCATTTCCAAGGTTTGCTTTTGTTCCCTTACTTTCCTTGCATGGACTAGGCAAGCTCTAAGGTCCCTTTCAACCCAAGATTCCTGGATATCCTGAAGCATTTGAACATGGTGGAATAGCCTGACCATTGGACTCTGTTGCCACTGACACATGATAACATATTGTCTCCTCGGTTACGAAAGTCAGCAGCAGTTATGTTATGTTGTTTGTTTTGTTTTAAATCTTGATATATGCTATTTCCATAAAACTGAGATCAGAATTGCGTGCATAGCACTGCATATGTTGATCAAACCATAAAACCATTTAAAGTACATTTGAAATTTAACATAAAAAAGTGTTATTGTTTAAGATGATGCCTGAGTGGAATCCAGTTGACAAAATGCTACATTTCCTTTCACTTCTCTTCATGATAAAATGGATGTCAGCTGTTATAATCACATTGCATTGTATAACCACATTACAAAAGGAAATTTGTTGCATGAATGGTTATAATTTAAATTTACTGTAACTGACAATATTGAGATAGCAAAATCAGTGGCAGCTGTTGAGCCAAACCTAAGGGGTTGAGTTGTGCTGCTTGCCTTCCCCTCATAAAATGCACGTGTGAAATTTTACAAGAATGAGGTATGTGGGGGGCAAACTAATATTTACCATATACTATCACTTTTCTCCATTTAAAAAAAGATGAAAATAGTAATGAAATAATAAGATCACAGATTTAGAACCAGAAGGCACCCAAGAGATCATAAAACCCAACTCTCTTGTTTTACAAATGAGGAAACTGAGACTCAAAGGTTTTAAGTTATTTATCCAAAGTCAATATGGGTCAAAAGTGGCATAGCTATGTTTGGAATCAAGCCCTCTGTTGCCAGGTCTAATTCTCTTTAATGGAAATATGTTTCTAGATTGAGGTCTATACATTTTACATTATGCTTCAACTTTGATTTTTAACATTGCTTAAGGTTGAACTTGAGTTTATAAGTTCTAGAGATATTTGCCCTCCTCTCCAATAAAAGTGTGAAAAATGAAAAAAAGAATAATATGCTGCAACCTTTATTATGCCCAACTGACTACTGACTTTTTTTCAAATCAAGAACCAGGGATTAGGGCAGAGTATTTATAGAAAAACAAAAGCACTTTGTCTAAGCAGTTGTGTTCTTTTGAGAAAATAATGTTTTATTAATTTATTTTTAGTTTTTAACATTCACTTCCATAAGTTTTTGAGTTTCAAAGTGTCCTCCCCTTTCTTCCTTCCTCCCTCCCCAAGATGGCATGCAATATGATACAGGCTCTACATATACATTCCTATTAAACATATTTTCACATTAGTCATGTTTTAAAGAAGACTTAGAACCAACAGGAGGAACCAGAAAAAAGAAGAAGCAAAACAAAACAGAAGGAAAAAAAGAACAAATTGCATGCTTTGATCTGCATTCGAACTCCATAGTTCTTTCTCTGGAAATCAAAGTAAAATTTTGCTAGCAAAATTAAAATTGATTTAAAGAGGGATTCATTTGTTGATTTTTCTTTCCTTTGATTGAAGCTCTTTTAAAGTAACAGATTTTCCCCCACAAGAATTTGCTGTCGCATTTCATTGAACTGCTCTATATGGACAGTTCACGTATTGGACAATTTAACATGCCAGGGTCAGGTATGATGCCCACAGCAGCAACAAGAGTAAGTACTGAAAAGGTTCAAAACACAGATTATGACTCCATGAGGACATGGGGCATCATTCACCCAGGTTGAAAATGGAAGCATGTTTAGATGCCTTAATCCTGGCTCATATGTGAGCTACCATGTTAACAGTTTTGTTGCCCATTCTGCCCTGGCTTGGGATTTAAATAAAAACAAATTACGGGTCTTAACAGTGATAGATGGACTGCTTTTACATTTGTGTAGAGTATTTTTGCTTTAAGATTAAAGGCTTATGCATTTATCTGCATAAACTAACCCCTGGAGTAGGGTACCGCTGACATTTTCCAAGAAAAATGAATATCCTAACTTATTCCAAAGAGAAGACTTGGTATTTGTATGGCCAGAGTGACCTTTGCAAGTGCCCTTTCAGATTAGGTGCACTACATGGAAAATTGTGCTCTTACAGTACTCCATAAATCATACCTACCAATTTTCTTTAAAGGGGTATGTAAATATCAGTGTACCAGGTGGGTAAACAACACTAACCTCCTACAAATGGCTTGAAAATTGAAGAAAAGCACCTTATTTTGCTGCTGAAATTGCTTTTGAAGCCCAGCATCAGGGCTTGGGTTGTAGAATGCGTGAAATGATTTGTGCACTGGGAATAGAAAATGGGTTGATGATAACCATACTCGACACAGTTCCTATGTTTCTGAGCTCTTTCGATGATCAAAGATATCATTGCTATATATTACTTTTCTTTGCAAATTCCAAATGAATGTGAATTTCAAATGACATAGAGTTAGATCCCGATTAGTACGAGCAACAAATCCCACAAAATAGTTGCATTATCTGAACTTGAACTACATATTTCCATTGGTTGGAACAAATTACCGTATTTTATACATAATTAAAACTTCAAATAGTGCAAATTTGAACAATATGATCATTTCATGGAATTCATTACTCATGCTAACTGGAACTTAACTGCATGTTTCCAAAATTATCAGATACCTTTTTGTTTTGCATTTCTCATTTGAGCTGGTTAATGTGAATTGTACAGCTTCACATTGTGTCAGTCACATAATAAAACTTAATTTAAAATCTATATATTTTCTAGCAAAGAATAAAGAATATAGTTATTGTGGATTTTGAAATTTCCAAAGTCTTGGGTGTAAATCAGTGTTTAAAATATCTAATATCTCTGAAAGTAATTAACTGAAGCCTTGGATGCCATAATAGAATTGCATGTGAGTGTAGAAAAGTAACATAGACATTCAGATATCTTTCGTGTAGGCTCCACAGGCTGAAACAACTTGTGCTATACATAATTCATGGGAATATCTTGAAGCTCGCATTTTGTGTACTTTTCATGAACTGGAAACCCTTAGCTTCAGTGTTATTGGTACACATGTTGGAGTTCATGGCAAAGAGAACATGGATTCTCTACCTTGGACCTGCTATAACCACAAATATTCATTTACATTTCTTCATCAGAAAATTTCCTAAAAGCTAAAATTTCATAGACCAAGGAAATAATCTTGAAATTTATGAGCTTTATACATGTTAGTGAAAATGCCATAGAACATTTCCCTTGCTGAATCAATATCATTATCTTGTTTGTAAAATATTTGGATTCCCTTCTAGGTGAAAAACTGACCAGGTAAAACTGTTTCTACATTTGGTCATTTACATTTATCATTTTATTATTCCCTGTTGGGCTGGAATAGGAGGCAAGAACTTGGCAAGGGAGTTTTCATTTTATGGGCCCTGAACAACAACTACCAACAAAACCCTAAAACCCAAAACACCAAAACCTATGATGTCTATAGTTTGCTAGAGGAGTTCATTAAATTTTGGTAGCTGTTAATATAATAGTGCAATTAGTGCTGGGGTATTCAAATGACATTTTTAGTTCTGATCTCTCCAGTTGACACTGGAGGTGCCATGAACAAAAGCCTCCTTCCTAGACTGATCTTGTGAACAATTTCAAAGACTTTATTTATTTTCTAATGAAAAGATAAAATGTGGGTAAATTAGAATATTTCCAAGATAAGCTTTTTTCCCATGTAAAACATGAATATGAGTCTTTATAATTTATTAAATACATTTTCCACATTGGATCTGTCTCTGTCCTTGTTTCTATTATATGATTTTGAGTAGTACTACATTTCCCACTGTCGTTAATTCATTTTCTGTCATTTATGAACATAATTGTGGATGTTCCTTCAAAATAATATGTTCCAGGACTTATTTTAAAGAAAAGCTTGCAACTTTCAAACTCATCTTTATTTTTATTTAATTGAAAGTGTGCAGATGAAAATAGAACAAAAGTAATCTCAAAACCTATCCCTTTGTAATTATTTTTTTCTTTTTTGTTAATGAATCCTAGTGAATCTCTATATAATTATCCTAAAATTGGTATGATTTCTAAGAAACAGAGTTCTTTGAAAACAGCAAATACTGTGACCTGAATTTTCATAATAAAACAATCCAATAATTTTGCTTAGTAATGTGCAAAGGTATAAATTTTTTATTAAAAATTATATGTGGTGTAGATTATTTTTATCCAATTGAATTTATGCTCCACTAACTTAATAGGATCATGGAATCAAATATTAAGGAATGGAAGGGACCTTATGGATAATCTTGTCCAGCTCCTTCATTTTAGAGTCACATATGTAGTGACAGACCCAAAATTGAAGCCCAAGTCCTCTGACTGCCTTACTGTTCTTTCCACCACACCATATCCTCTTAAATTTATCTTATTTTACAAAAAGGAAAATATCTTTGAAATCACCAGATAATGGAATAATTTGTTTTAAACAACAGTTTAAAGGCAATTAATTCATTGAAAATTGAGGGTTAATTTAATCAGGTTTATCAGTATTATGGTATGCTAAAAAAAATCAATTTCTTTCTTTGACTTTTTATGCCCAGCATAAACCATCCATTTATATGTTCTGTATCTTACATCACTATATTCAAACTAGATTATAAAATGGAAATATTGGGAAGAAGGGGTGACTGCTTTTGTAGGAAGAAGCTCAGATATTTCCATCATTAATTATAGTACATTTCTGTGGTGTCATAATATTTTGTAGAACTTTTACTATCCTTGTGCTTTTACTTCATTAATTCCAATTTTTCCTTCAATGGCAGTATCAACAGCTTTATTAGGTGAAGCAGATGTATCTCAGCACATAATGTAATCTTTGAATCTTGTTTGATGTGGGTTTTACTCTAAAGTTCACTGTCTCCAACATTAGAGGAGAAAATATCATCCACTTGAGAAATAGAGAACTACTTTCTTTTTAAAATTGATATAAGGAATTCCCAGTTGAGGAAATTCCTCTACCATACAGATTGTCAAATTCTCTGCATTGGACTGCAAGCTCCTTGAGGGCAGGAACTGTCTTTTGGCTTTTCTTGTATCCCCAGCACTTAGCACAGTACCTGGGAGATAGAAGGTACCTAATAAGTATTGATTGATTGATTGGAATTTGTAGTCTTAATTTTTTTTATAGAGCACCAGATAGTTAACTAATTTGTCCAGGGATACATATCTAGCATGTATCACAAATAGGGCTTGAATCTAGGTCTTCATTTCAAATTCAGATTTTTTCCACTACACCCATCACAAGGCCTCTTAGTTATCTGATAAATACATATGAAAAATAAATTACATCTTTATCTCAATCTCAAATAATTTAATAGTAAATTCTGCTTTTTAGAAACAATATTCTTTGCTGGAAAAATTAATTATATTGCCAGTGTCAATAAATGTAAGATATAAATGGAAGTCCTTAATCAAGTTTCTAAGACAGTAATTGCAAGTATTATTGTTATCTACATTTCCTTGACATAGTTTCTTTCCTCTCACTCTCAACATGGAGAGGCTTTAACTAAAAGAAGAAAAGGCTTCCTCTGAAATCTGACTCGCCCTAGCTTCCCTAATACAGTTTTCTGGTTATCTAAGGGAACAAAACATCTCAGCCATGTGTAATTTCGATCCCTCAGTCTTGGTGGCTTTCTGAAGACCACAAAATTTTATGTCCTTCATCATATCCAGCCCTAATAACAATATGCATTTTTTTATATGGAGACAAGAGAGCAGGGGGATATATTAAGAGAAACTATGTGTCACTATAACCTTATTGCATAAACTTTCAATGACTGGGCAACTTAAATTCTCCTCTTGTTAACTGTTCAATGACTTGCCAGTTCTTTACTTTATCCCTGAACTAAGATAATATGGACGCTAGAGCTACCACCAACATCACTCTTCTCTGGACTTCCTTTTTACTTATACTATGTGCTGCAAAACATAGGAGATAATTATGTTCCAATTGTTTCTCAAATGGTAGTATTTTTTTCCTCAAGAAAATTGCAAGCTCCTCATGGAAAGCATGATCTTTTATTCTCAGAATCCTTTAAATAATATACCCCCAGTATAAAACTGGGCATGTAAAAGGTCAATAAATGTTTGTTAATTGACAATAGCTGTATCCATTCCAATTATAAAATATTGTTCTCTCATTTACCAAAATGATATGTCCTGTTATAAGGTCTATGCTTTTATAAGGAGTTAAACAAAGATGAATTCTAGCTATAGAATCAAAACTCAGATTAATCTGAGTTATAGGATTATGATCACTAATGAATATAATAACAATGTAATAACAAAGCTTTCAGCTATGAAACAAAATAATAGCTATTAGAATGTTTAACATAAGCCAAATAAAACTAAACTTTGCTAGCTTCTTAGTTGTATGCTAAAACATTTTTTGCATTAATCACATATTTTAAGTATATTGTGTGCATGTTTTGAACATCCAGTCAAAAGGCTTTCCAGGATTTCACCATTTTTAAAGAAAAATTAAAATTCAGTTAGTTTGATTTATAAGAAGAAAAGAAAATCAGTGACCAAAACCTTCAGTGTTCAAATAATATGAAAACATAAATAGAGAATTTCTTTTAAGTTCAATTTGACTATTCACTGAATGTTAAAATATGTTATGATTAAGAGCACTAGACCTGACATGTTGTAAAAACAGATAAAACTGCCGTAATTTTAGTTTCATTGACATTTGAGAATAAATTCCACTTACGTCCCTTTTTTTAAAAAAAGATGATCAGAATATAAGCAACATGATCTATGAGTTTTGATCTATTCTAATATTCTATGCTTGTTTGTCTCTAATATGAATAAAATAATGATTTCTCTTTGACTTGATTTAGTAATGATAAAAACTGATCTTTCACATATGTATATGTCTATACATATGTGTATTATATGCATATACACATATATGTATATATAACCTTTAGATTATTTCATTTTGTTCTCAAAAGGGGAACACTGTGTTCCTCTCTGAATTTTTAAAGTATATGGTCTACCCCAAAAGGACAAAGACCTTCCCGGCTAAAGCACCATTATTCCATGTCCCAACACCAGTAATAAACATGTATTCAGACAAGAAAGTGATTTCTCATTGGCAATACTGTGGTTGGTCTAATGAAGTATGCCATTCAAATAAGCGAATACTTTTAGGTTCAGAATTTCCTTCCACTAACATAGATCACAACTTTTCCACATCTTCCATTTTGTGTCCATGATCTCTGAAAAGTTTGCTACATGGACATTCAGTGGGTCAGAGTCCTTCCTTATGTTCTATGGACATCACAAAGGAGCACTCTAGTTGTCAACCTAAGACCCCTCCCTCTTGTCATGATCAGGCAATCTTTACTTCCTGTTATGCAATTCCTTCATAATATCCTTTACTCCTTTTCTTGGTAATTCCTTGCTGGTTATATATTACAGGTGGTTCACACCACCCATATGCCTCTTCATTGCCTACTGTGTGATATTCATCTTTAGTTCACTGCAGGCACTGACATTCCATGTCTTGCTGCCATATATCAATGCAGATAAAACATAAATATTTTAAAAAATAGGCCTTTACTTTCATAGGCAGTTTGGGGTCAATAAAAGTTTGGGGATTTTCCAAAAGCCCTCTCTCTTCCTCTTTTCTCACTCTGGGCCTAGTTCAGTATTCACTTATGCTGTCTATCTGAAATATGAATACTGTTGGAGAAGTTATATAGGAGCATTCAGACAAGCTCTCTAAATGTGTGATAAAATTGGGGCAATAAAAATTCTTTACCCACTGGATCTTTCTTGTATCGATGCATAGGCCAAACTCCCTTGAAAAATTAGAGATCTCTTCCAGGAGGCATTAAAATACCCAAGTGACACTGTTATATACAAATATGAACCATTCAAATACATATCTTATAATTACATGTTTGATTATATCAAGAAGTTAAAAGTATTTATTTTATTTATTAAAATTATGTTGACAACTAGCACAGCTGTCAGCCAAGAAATATTGTATGAGGACATATTTCATTATAGATCAGCAAGTGAATTGTACCCCAATGACATACTTCTGAAGACAACACAGGAGATACCACCATCTGATGTCTAAAAGAAAGTACAGCTAGTATTCAATTCAATTCAATATACATTTGTTAAGCCCCTAGTGGACATAAGGCACTGTGCTAAGAAAGGGAGCTATAAATGCAAAACCAAAACTATCCCTTTTCTCAGACAGCTTATATTCTACTGACAGGAAGACTAGAGCTAGTATAAAAACAATTAGAGTAAAAGGAAAATTTAGAAGGGCAACAGCAGTAGCTGGGAGGGTATATAGAGTATTGGAAATGCACTCGGGGTGACCTCAGGTCTAATCCTGCCTCAGATAGTTGCTCTCAGGGTGACCCTTTACCTCTCTCAGTCTAGTGTTCTCATGTATAAAATGGGGATACTAATAATGCCTACCTTACATTATTAATGATTAAATATGAATATATTAAAGTATTTTGTACCCTTAAAGTGGCACTCTCTTTCTATATCTCTCTCTCAGTCTATTTCTATGTCTGTCTTACTTTTTCTCGCCCTTTATACACATGAAACACAGATATATGCATATATGTATATGTGCACGTATGTGTGTTCGTGGGAAAATTTCACCCAAGAGATAACACAAGTTGAGTTTTGATTTAAAAAATTGTGAAAAGGAGAAAAAAGGAGAGAGAGTTTTCCACGAATGGAGGGGCACATAATTTGTCAGTGGCCTGAGAAAATAAGTCAGCTCTAGTGTTTTGATTCCAGGATACAATACCTTACAATCTAATGATGTTATAGGTAGCCTGAGAACAACCATTAAATCAAATCCTAAAATCTTAGGACTTTATTCTAAGACTGCTAAGGACTGGAATCCCCAGACCACCTATAGGATGTTCCCTCATTTCCCAATTCTTTCGCTATTCAGATAAATGCATTGATGGTCCTTGGAGCCTCAGGCTTTCATAGTGATCTCTCTGGTGCCTGGGCATAAAATTAATTGTTACCAATATTACATAAAATTAATTGTTACCAAAACCATTCAATGCATCCCTACTTCCTACTCAGTCAAAATAAAATTCTTTTGTCTGACATTCAAAGCGCTATACAATCTCACCTTAGCCTACTTTTCCAGCTTCATTTCACACTAAAAAGTAGTGTTGCATAGTGGATAGAGACGTGGAAGATAAAACTAGATAGAATTCAGGAAGGTTTGGGTTCAAGTAACATTTCTAACACACACCGCCTGTATGACCCTGTGCAAGCACACAGGTTCTATGTTCCAAAATAAATTCAGATGCTCCCTGAATATTTGGGGCTACATTATATCTGTGTCGTGCAATTATGAGGCACAATATAATGCCTCCAACTCCACCTCTAGTTTAATTAATAACAAGCTTTTAAAGTTTAACTCAAATGCTACCTGCTCCATAAAGTTTTCCATGATTTACCCCATCATCTTTGATTTTGTATAGTGGGTGTGCATCTCCTTCCTGGCCTTTACTATGCATTGTTTTGCATTATAAATTATCTGTTTCCATATAATATCTCTTTTAAGTTATAAATATCATGGTTACACTAATTTAGAATATATGCATATATATGTACATATATATATATATATATATTCTTTATTTCCTACCTATCTACTCTCCTGTTCTCACCATTATTTCTAGAAAATCATCTTTATGTAAGATCACACCAACACTGAAACTTAGACCGCCTCAGTACCTCCTGGCCCTGGGACCCTCCCTCTCTCCCTCTGATTGGAGAGATTTGAGGGTAGACATGGGAGAGCTCCTCCTAGATTTTCCATTTAAGGGGAGGGTCCAAAGATTTTACTTCATCATTTCCTAGCTATAGAAAATCATCATGCCCCTTCCCCATGTGCCTAGGTACCTTCTTCCCCTTCCAGTTCCCCCAGCCGCTCTTCTTAGCTTCTTTTTATGTACTGTCTTCTCCCTGTAGAGTGTGAGCTCCTCGAAGGCAGGAAATATCTTTTGCCTTTCTTTGTTTACATCCCCAGAACTTCATACAGTTCCTGGCCCATAGGAAGTGCTCAATAAATGTTTATTGACTAACTCACGGCTAATAGGGGCTAACAAAGTGTATTTTATACTTTGTATATATCTATATCTATATAAATTGAGTACACATGTGACTGCTTGGTAATGTCGAAAGAGTACTGACTCTGGAGTTGAAGGACAAGGGTTCAAATTCCACCTTTAATCCTTACTACCTATGTGACCATTGGTAATTCACCTTTTAAAAATCAGTTTCCTCAGGTGAAAAATGAGCCTCTGAAGTCTCTTCCAGAGCCTATGATTTTAAAGAGCATGTACATATAAAGAAGGTGATAATAAATTGATAGGTTTTAAATATGATTTTTAAAAATTTCTTGAGATTGTCTCCCAACTCTCTGATGAGTCAGTGTTAAAGTGAGGCACCAATGTGTTGCCTTTACAAAATTTCAATTTAAACTAAAGTCAGACTGACACATTTATTAATATAGAAACAAATCATAAAATATTTCAAATAGTAAAAAGAAAGCCTGCAATCACTGTTGTGGTAGAAAACAGAGCTGCATAACAAAATATCAATGTAGCTACAAAAACTAATAAAAACGTACTGGCCTTGAGAGCAACATTCTATTACTGTTTTTGAACCAAAGATTGGTTTTATCTCCAGTACTACATGCATATTCCATCAAAATCATTTTTCAAACTTAAGGGACTCTTTGTTTTACTTCAAGAAGCCCAGAGAAGAGTCTATGCAATTCATTATGGTGAAATGCCTCATGTAAAGGTCAATCAACAGTTGAAATTATGTTGGATTGGAGTTTCACTTTCTTTTCATTCTTTTATCCATCTTTCCCAAAGGCAGAGAGGCTTCTAGGAAATGGAATGGTCACATGCCAAGCACATAGTAGATGGATAGGAGATGCTGTAAATAAATAATCCATGCTATGGAGACTTTAGAGATGGATATGAGTAGTTTTACTCATTGCTTTATGCTCTTGGGTCAATATGCTATATTGCAATGAGAAACACCATGGTTACTATCGAAATAGCACTGGTTCTGACAGATTAAATCTTTTCTCTATCACTAAGGCTCCTTCTGTCAGTTAATTCATGGTCAACTTGATTTGCCAGGTTTGATATTCCTATTTTCCTATATACAGATAACTATACATATACATGTGTGTTTACACACACACACAATGCACACACACACACAGGTCTTCTTGACTCTTTTTAGGTCTATGGACACTACTGAACATAATTGTATGTACATGCACATGCACACATATATACATAGCTGGATATGAGTAATTATATATTTATATATTATGTATATGTATATATGGGGTATATGGAGTGTTCAAGGAGGAGGGCTTGCCTAGCCATTATCAGGGCTGCTTATCCACCTTTGATGTCCACCCAGCACTCAACTTTCACCTGTGGCTCCAAGAAGCTGTCTCAGTTGACAAGTTAAACCAGGTTGATGGTAACCAACAGGCCTCAGACCCATCAGCGAGTTAGTGGGGTGCCTACCCCAAGCATGTGAAGACTTCCCCTAGTGGAATGGGTGGATGAGAACACTTTGTTCCAGCAGCCATGGTGGTGGCTGAAGCAGGTGCTGTAGAGCTATTGGAGCTTGGTCAGACATGGAAGACACTAAGGTCATCCACTGCATCCCAGGCCATTGCCAGTCATCCTGACTTTTGTCTTGCCACTGGAGTTCAGTGACTAAAAGAGAGAGTGATGCTGACAACTTTGTGAAACTCTGTCTCACTTAAACTCAATTCATGCATGAGTCAAGACATCATCCCATGATGTCACTGGTCCTGTTAGAAAATCAAGTTCAAGCAACAATAATATGTGCATATAAAGATATTTATGTATGTATATATAATAATTAATTCATAAAATACCATATATAAAGTTTTTTGCCTAACTTAGAGTACTTTATAAATACATACTACATTATGAGTATGTATACATATGTATACGTATGTGCATGTGTATATACGTGTGTGTGTGCGTGTGTGTGTGTGCATGTGTGTGTGTGTGCATATATACACATAGTAGCAGTCTATATAGAGCTAGACAGAGTCAGGAAGAATTTAGTTCTCTCATATCTTGGATACTAGCTGTGTATCCTTGAGAAAGTCACAATGTCTTCGAGTTCAGTTCCTTCTCTATAAAATGGGGAACAATAATTATATATATCACAGCAGATTCTTATGTGAATCAAATTAAATAATGTATATAAAGGTCTTTGCCTAACTTAAAACACTATATAAATATCAGCTATGATCTACTAAGTCACATGTGTGTTCTGATCTCCACTGGTGGAAAGATTGCCCACACCTTAGTTCCTCACACCAATGATACCACAGATACTTCCATATTCACATATTGAAGAACATTATGCATGAACATTATGCTTATTTTTGTTGTTTAGTCATTTAGTCACGTCTGATTCTTTGTGACCCCATTTTGGGATTTTCTCAGCAAAAATACTAAAGTGGTTTGCCATATCCTTCTTCAACACATTTCACAGATGAGGAACTAAGGCAAACAAGGTTAAGTGACTTACCCAGGGTAACACAGCCAGTAAGTGTCTGAAGCTAGATTTGAACTCATGAAGAAGTTTTTTCCTAATTCTGAGCTCAGTGTTCTAGCCACTGTGCAACCTAGCTGCCTAATGTATGTATATGTTTACGTCTGTGCATATATGCATGATACACAAATACATATTCACCATTAAAATGATTGATAAAATCAACATAAATTATATAGTGATACTGAAATTATTTTTTACACTGACTTAGTAATTATAGCTAATGGTGCTTTTAAGTTCAGCAAAGAGCTTTATATGAATTATATTATTTGACCTCAATGTCCAGAAAAATGCTAGAATGCAGAAGACATTATTGTTATTCATTCATTTTCGTCATATTTGACTCACCATAAGCCCATTTGGGGGTTTTCTTGGCAAAGATATTGAAGTGATTTGCTATTTCCTTCTCCAGCCTATTTTACAGATGAGGAAACTGAGGCAAACAGGTAGAAAACATCTGAAGCTGGACTTTAACTCAGGAAGGGGAGTCTTCTAGATTACAAACCCAGTTCTCTATCCATTATGCCACCTAGCAGCCCATATGCATGTATACATGTATATATACACACATACCTACATATATACATATATATATGTACCATTGTACTGATCAATAAAATTGATACAAATTATACAGTGGTACTGAAGTTATTTATTACACTGACTTAGTAATCATAGGTAACAGCGCTTTAAATTCAGCAAAGAGCTTTATATAAATTGTATTATTTGACTGAAATGTCCAGAACCACTCTGATTGATATATTGTTGCTGTTCAGTCATTTTGGTAGTGTTTGACTCACCATGAGCCCATTTGGGGGTTTCCTTGGCAAAGAGAGATACCGGAGCACTTTGCCATTTCCTCCTCCAGCTCATTTTACAGATGAGGAAACTGAAGCAAGCGGGGTTAAGTGACTTGCTTAGGATCACACAGATAGTAAGTGTCTGAAGTCAGATTTGAATTCATAAATAGGAGTCTTCCTGATTTGAAACCCAGTGCTCTATGGTAGGCCTCCACATGACATATACTGGGTAAATAGGAGTAGCTCATAGGATTATAGATTTAGAGATAGACACTTAACAGTTTTAAAATCCAATCCCTTCATTTCACAGAGGAGGAAATGAGGTGCGGAGTGGAAGAATTAACTTGTCAAAAGACACATAGGTAAGTAACAGAATCAAGATCTGAATCCAATCCTACACACCTTATTCTTCTTTTCACTGTGCCATGATCTTGCTCACCAAGAGTACAAATAAACCTTATAAAAATAATTGTCTGAATTCTTCAAAGGGGGCCATGCTCTCTTACCGAAGCTATAATTATGCTTCTTTACTGTATTATTCATCAACATACTGAAGTGAACATTAAATGGGGGGTGGGGGAAAGATGGGACTTGATAAAAATAAAAAGTGAACAAATTACAGCAAGAGTCATTTTTACAAACACTTTTGCAATGCAAGTGACATTATGTTGATATTTAAGGACAAATTTAAAGAAAATAGCATTTTACAGCATAAATTTATTTGTACTGGAGTAGCCAAGAATCACATGACCTTGCATCTACCTCATAGGATATTCAGAGAGACCTGATTGTGACAGCTAGTTATAATAATAAAAAGGTTTTAAATGTAAGGTATAGCAGTGTTCCAATCAGTGCCTAATCAGGGTTATGCTTTTCAAATTATATTGTGTCTGCTTTCACCTCCTGCCTATTATCTACAATAAAAACAGAAGTGCTTAAGAAAATCCTTGATCTGTTCACATATATTTTTAATATGAATATGTCAGGCCAGTGGCAACAACAATATTAGGGAAATGACGGAATTCTTCCCCAGCTGGACATGTTAATTGAGAAGCCAAGTTTTAGAGGCAAAGTTCATGTGTGTGCAGATGGTGGGACAATGCTGGATGGCAGGCCTAGGTCAGTGTCAATCCCAAACCATACTTTAATGGCTCACTTCTCTGCTTTCTCAATGTCAGCTGGTCCCTCTGGGGTGTATATGTTGGGGAAGTCTGTCTCTGGATTTTTTTTTTCCTGCCCTTGACTCTGGTGTAGTAATTTCACATAGAGAAGATGTCAATATGTACTCTTCCCTCCTAGCCAAGCCCTTCCCCCAAAAAAGTTTCCCCTTTCTAGCTTGAGGGATGGCTAATTATAGTTCATTTCAAAAATAAGAGCAAAAAAAGAAAAATAAAATCTCACTACAAATATGCCAAAAGGTAAATGTCATAATAATATGACAATGGAAGGTTAGATTATTTTGATAAACTAAGACTGTTACTGGCCAATATCACCTTTTCTCTTCGTGATAACTGGGCATTTTGTTTCTGTTTATTGTTCATTTTCTACATACTACTTATAAATTCTCTTTAATATGATTTATGCATTATCCCTTACCTCACAAATATGATATTGCATTACTGGCAGATTTCAATAGTTTCAGTTTCCTAAGTGATATAATTATTTATTATCTGTAATTAAAATTCAGAGTTTGGCTTGCAGGATGAGTATAGATGAAAAGCCTGTTTTAATGAAAAGAGCAAATGTGAGCTCCAAATTTCTTTATGAAGGAGATAACTTATGTAATCACTGGTAACCTTTCTCAAGAATATTATCTCACTGTTTATAAAACAATGCCTTCTTTACTTTGGAAATTTTAATTTGCATATGAAAAAGACTTTTATTTATTGATGCTTTTGACTGATGTAAATTTTTCATTCAGGAAGCTCTCTTTGAATTTTTCATATACCATCTAATTTTCCTTTGAAGGTCTTATTTTATGATCCTTTAGAAAAAATGTATCCATCTATATATGTATGTGCACATGTGCATAGGTAATGCTATCTACATAACTAATCATGAAGAAGAGATTTATTAGAAAAAAAAAATCAACTCAGGTAATAATTGTTCATTTGCTAGTCTCTAGTAATTTCGAAGTTAAAAGACCCAAACCTTTTAAGCCACTAAAACTGACTTTAACAAAGAGCTTTTCTAGTCATTTTCATAACCTATCTATAAGCCAATTTCTATCCTTATTCTATGACACTGATAAAATTGTTTGTGGATTAAATTCTTCTATGCTAAAATACAAATTATCAAAAGAAGGTGGATTACATTTTAAGTAAGCACAAAATAATCTCCATCCAATGTAGTTCAAGAAGAAACTTTTTTTTTTACTTTTTGCTCATATTCCAACAATGGTTTTGTCTTGCACATATATTTATTCGATATTCCAAAAGACTTGTGATTTAGTAGATGTAGCTACTACTCAAAATATAGTCAGTTCTTCATACCTTATATACTTAGGAAAATATGTCTTCAGGAATTTGTATATCAAATTTTCTTTGTTAAGATGTATATTTAAAACTAAACTGCAAATTGGCCTCTTCACTTTTCATAGTAAAAAGTGCAGGCTGCCACTGATGAAGACTTATTTAAACCCATACACAGTGTAAGGGATTTGCTCTGTTTAATTTCTAGGTTTAACAGCCTACAGACCATAGACACTTATGGACCAGTTCTTTCTCCTTGTTACCTACAGCCACTTGACACTTCAATAATTTCTATCACTTTTGTAGTTTTCACAACTCATATATGCATTATGCCTCAGGTTTTCAGAATACTTTTCTCTCGACAACCTGGGAATAAAAATAGTAAAAGTTTATTATCCCCATTTAACATATGGGACCCTTAGAGTTTCAGTGATTTGCTATGGTCACACAGCTAGTTAGTGTCTAGAATATGATTTGAAATATAGCTCTTAACTTTGTCTTTCCACTGTAATATACTACTCAGAAAATGTATTTTCATGTAAAACTTAAACAGAGCTTATCTATCTAACATCTATTATGGACCGTTGAAATTAAAAATTTATTCTACCCATATCAAAATTTATCAGGAAGTCATTTTGATCTATGGCATTAAAATGTCCTGTTGTGTTACCTAATAACACCAATGTGTCATTTCTCTTGTTTTTTTTCTTTTTTGGTGAACTAAATTCTTGAAACTAATTAGTGTTTGTTTTGGGAACTAAAATCCCATTTTTGGATCAGCTTCTTGAAGAGTCATTCAAAATAATGTTGCTATTTTTTAGTGCAGTTAACACATTCTAGGTTTAAGTGACTGCATCCAAATCAATGACTATCAAGAGTATTACTATACCTGCTTCCATGGTGAAAAGAATCATGACTTTAGGCAAAGAGGGATTTTAAAAATTAAACATGTATTAAGCACATACTATGTGCAAGGCTCTATACTTGGTCTGGAGCTGCAAACACACACACACACACACACACACACTCACACACACACACACACACACACACACAACCCTGCCTTCAAGATGCTTATATTGCACTTTCAGGGATACATTTACTCAGATAAGTAAGTAGAAAGCTGTTTGAAAAAGGAAAGTAGACTGAGCAGCTTCACAAATGAGAAGGAAATTAGGAGCCATACCAAAGTAGAGTAGAGTATTCTCATATGGTACAATCATGCCATAATCGTGCAAACTTCAACATATTATTGAATTAAATAAGGAAATATTGAGTCAGAATGAGATGTATTATATAAAAATAATTTCCTATATGATTTATATGCCTCAAATTAATTTAGGCTTTTGTTAAAAATAATACATTATATGTGTATGTGTTACATGTTTAGAAATATATTAGTACTTATTATAAGGCAATATATGCATTATTTTAATGTACAGTACATAAGTATATATGTATATATCTATATATATTTATAAATATATTCCGACTTTGGGAGATGTTGTGGTTATCTTTTTTAATAGAGCTTCGGCACAATAAGTATGTTGAAAAAGGTTCTGGATTAGATGTTTTACTTCTAAATAATTTAAATTATTTTTATCCAAAGATCCATATACAATGATAAATTAAAACACTTCAAATCACCTAAAATATCTGGATTGTTTATCAACATATATCATGGAAATCTATTTTGTTATTGAACACCAATTATATCAAAACTTCCTGCTTTTCACATTACTCAACCTTTCATTTGGTTATTGGGCATCTTATATCTCTAATAAAATTAAGTACCTCAAGAAAATAGGAACTGAGATTAAAAATGCATTCACTTGGATAAACAAACTATAAATTAAAGACATCCAAACACTATGAAAAAGTCATATGAAATCTGGGATTATGCATGTGGTAAAGAAAACTAAATTTACTAAAAGACTTTCAAAATTCCTTTATGTATTATTTTTAATGTTTTAGCTACAGTTTTATCATAATAAATAATTTGTTAAGTCTTTGGTTTACAAAAATATTAATTTATGTCTTACCCAAGATAACTTTTTTATTTGAACAAATTAAAAGTTATTAATTCTAAAAATTCATGAAATTTCACTATATTTAATTAACTCATTTTCATAGAAAATATAGTCAATATGCTTTCATATTTTAGTGTAATACCATGGGATAGCATCTCAACACATCCAGAACTGGCATCATAATTTGAATTGTTAATTTTGTTAAATAGATATTCAGAGTTATTTTCATTATAAAATTTAGATGAATTTTCTATATCTTCCAAAAAGGAAGAAAAAAAAGTATCTTTCTCACCAACTTCACTAAGTTTATTTTCATTTATTTTATTCATAACACTTATGTTAAACATTTTTTTTTCTTTTACGTTGCTATCACCAGGAAGTCTGAGGCCTTCAGGGATTAATTTTAGGCCTGTCTCTTTTCATAAAAGAAAATAAATTTTACTTTACTATTGTCAGAGTTAACATGAGTAAGTGAAGCTCCAATGTATCTACTAACAATTCATTATTATCCCAGTCAACTAGGTTAACATTGATTCACCATATACATGGCATGTTAAAGAATTTGTTTTGCCTGTGGTCAGTAGCAATACAACTATTTACTGGAAATAATTTACAGGAAACATAGCCCAGTGCTTTGTTCTGTACTTTGCATTATTATTTCTACAGCTTATTTATATTAAATTATGGTAGCTCTTCAGGTTCAGAGTCTTAGGCCACAGACCTAAGCAGGTGTTTGCTTAATAATTTGGTCAAAGATCAGTGAGTTAAAGGTTAGGCCAGGGGAGAGTGAGAATAGAAGGGTCAGAGCACTTGCAGGAGGGGGTTGAGACTTGATCTTCTCAAGTCTGGAACGGTCGAACCTCAAGGTCACCCATTAGTGATCCCGCTTTAACGGACTGTGAGATGTCAACAATAAATTTACCATGCCAGAACCTTTAACCCTATTAATGCTGTGAATTCTGGAAGCCAAGGCAAAAGATCCACAAGGAACATACCCATGAAAAATTATTCACATAATTGTCTGAGATGAGAATTTTGCATCTGCTAAAATACCTCACTAAGAAAAAATAGCAGGGTCATTTGTTCAAACTCAATGTTCAAACAATATTGTTCAAGAGTGTAGTACTAAGGCGTGCCATAAATACTATGTCTGAATTGTCATAACTTTCATTGTTATGTCTATGTAGCCAAGAAATTGCTAATCTTTAATATAAAATCTTTGTCCATTCACAGCTACTTGGAAATAATCCACAAAGGAAATTATGGTTAACATGTGACATTTAAAAAGTATCTTTCTTGGAAAAAATGAGGCATAATACAAGGTATACCGCCAAGAACTCTGAGAAAATTGGAAGTTCATGGTTCTTTAAGCATACATTTTTAATGTTCCAGTCATCATAATAATTTTGTCTTCTAATTTGCTGCTAAGTCCTCAACATAATGTCAAATGCATCATACCAATGACCAATAATGCTGAAGACTAGTGAAACAACAGGTATATCTTCATATAAAGAAAGTGTTCTAGAAACAATCTTCTCTAATATACATTTATGTGCTGATAGCTGTGTCCACAAGATTCATTTGAATAAGATTCCACGTATATCAAATATGTCAACATTTGCTTTCATTTAAAAAATTATTTCTCAATATGTTTCATATTCTGCATAACAACCTTTTCTGGACATGGTTCCTTTCCCCCCCAAATCTGTCCCAGAATTGAACCCTTTTGGAATTTTTTTAAGTTAAACTAAAAAAGTTAGTTACACTGTCTGACAATATATGCAACATTCTGCCCCTCTTGTCCTCTACTTCTCTGCTAAGAAGAGGAAAATATGTTTCATTATCAGTTCTCTGGGATAAGGAACCAATTTGCTTTCTAAAAGCTATTTACCACCTCACCAATGATAATTTCAAACCAACTCACAATTGACTTCTTCTTTGCATCATTTTTTGGGATAAGTAGCCCATTCTAAGCAGGTCCCTAGATTAGGCAGAACTCTTTCCCATAGATGTAATACATTAATGGCATTAGATAAGCATTTAATAAATTATTTCTACTAAGGAACATATGCATATATAATAGATTCACTAACATTTAATTTGGAAATTTCCTGAGCAATTGACATTTGCATCCTAAATTTTCCAAGTACAAAAACTTAAGTGATTCAAGTACTTGATCATTCAGAAAGTATACTGTTTGTGTGGAACTGTAGACATCCATTTGAAAATTTGGTCTGCAGGCTTTTCCAAAAATTATCCCCTCTTAGCTCTAGTGAATATTCCATCATAGGACAAAAAAAGTAGGGTGGAGATGGTTAAGCAATAAGATCACTTAGCTGTAAACAGTGGATTCAACATCCTCAAAGGTGACTGGCTACTAGAATTTACTAATGATATGTATATAATCATTTCGTAAAGTAGAAAAAAATGTGCAGGGGGCTTTGGTCATATGCACAGGTAGTGGGCCTATGGTGGTTTTTACTCATGTTACTGACCAGAAGCTTATGGAAAAGGCCTTCTCTTCCCTATAGTATGAACTAATGGAATAATTTCCCTCAAATATTTTTGATCAATCCTTCTTATGCATTAGGGCACAGACTTAATATCACTAAAAATAGTTATGAAAAGTAAAACAAGTCATTTGAAATATTGCATATTACTTTTCTTCACTATTTACACACTAGCTATGTGTATGGGGGGAGGAGTGTTTGTATGTTTGATTTTTAACAAATGTGTCCCTGTATTGGTAGTATTCTAAAAAACAGTAGGCACTTAATATATGCTTTCACATTGTAGGAAGTTAACAAATGTTTGTTAAAGTGAATGAAAATAAATTAAACATAAATCAAATACTTTTTTTAAAAAATCAGTAAAAGGAACTCAGATTCTAAGAAAATGAAAAGCATTTGAAGGTCCCAAAGAAGAGACAACGAAATATACCAACACTTCTTGCAGAAAAGACATAATATTACTAGAACAGAATTTTACATACATTGTCATATATGGTCACTGTATTAGGTGTTTTTTAAATTAATTGCTATTCTTTGTCATGTAAGCAGGTTTAATCTCTATCAGGGAGAGTTTTCTTTTTAATTTCCCACAAATGACTGTGATGTAAAAGCAAAATGCATCACTAAAATGCAGGGTGTCCCAAAAGTCTTAGTTACATATATATATATATATACACACACACACATATCTATGAACGTACATATGTATATATATATATATATATTTGAGTCAAATACCAAAAATATATATGTAAATATGTACACGTATATTGAACTAATGGATTAATGTAAAATCATTAACAAAAATAACATCCTGCTTTTAAAACTTTACTGAGAATCTCACACTGTCCTTTTTAAAATTACATGAATTTATTTCTCCCCCACTCATTCTTGCTTGAAAGAATATGCTGTTAGATAGGTATTGGAATATGCCCAGAAGTGCTAAGGTGGATAGAGTGTAGGTTGGGCTGGCCAATCACTTCCCATTCCTGTGGCGAATGTTATGGCGTTCTGATCATCCATTGTCCCAGGAGCAGAGACCTGAAAAAGAGTCAAGATCCAGGGCAGGACAGAAAGGAGCCAGTAATGCCTGGAGACAGTCCTACCATCTGCAAAACCAATTTCCTTACCTACCAAAGGAAGAGGTTTCATAACCTCAGCAGGAAGAAGCATAGAAATTTGTTCTCTCAGTAACTAATGCATATTTTAAAAGTTGAATTGTGCTGGAGTGAGCCCAAACCTTATTGAAAATAAATATATATGTGTATATGTGCACGTACACATACACACATTATATACATACACATATACATACATACAAATGTGTGCCTATATGTGTGTATATATATATATGTGATGTTTCATTGCCTTGAAATGTTAGAGTACCATGCCATACAAATGCCATGCAAATACAGATATAGAATCTTTATAGTATCTTTGGGGATGGGAGCATATTTTTATGTTTAATTCAGATATATTTTCAGTGATACTTATTCAGCTCTACACTATATTAAGGGAAGAGATCCCTTCATAATCAGATTTATGGTGCTGAGAGATAAGATTTGTCCCATCAGTATTGTATCTGGCTTTCAAAAATTAGGAGACAATTGTTAGCTCGTAGGAGACCCACGCACCATGTATAATGAATCTGCACATAACTTTGAAAACACCACAAATATCTATAGAACAATTTGAGAGTATTACAACTTGGTTAGGAAACACAAAAGCTTGATGTAATTGGAATTGGACAACTTCCGGAATAGTTATTGACTTATTATCATTTTAATTCCTTCAGATTTGGGGGAGGGGCAGTAATGTACCTGAGCTAAATAGTCAGTGAGAAAAGGCATTTAAAAACCCTTCACCTATAAAGATTTAGAATGAGAGCAGATGACAGTGAAACTGATATAACCAATAGGTCACCCGAAAAATGTGGGGAGCGTTGCCTTCTTCAAATTTGTCTCTTTGGAATATTTTACGTGTGGTTGGAAAGAGATTCATGACAAAAATAAATAAACATGATGAAAAAAACTGAATTTGACCCTGATGAAAATGTTGACAGACATTCCAAGAAGAAGCCAGAACACTGGAGATCAATTAAAAACAGTTACAATTGTGATGTTTGAGTAGATTTAGGTCTTCTTCCAAACTGTCTGCCTGTTTGTTGTGCCTACTGTGAAGGATGCTGTGTGCACCTGGTTATTTTGCTCTCATTACACAATAGGATATTTTTGGTTTGCATCGTTATTCCTAGCAAATGAAGTTCTTATTTTTATCAAGCAAACAGAAGAAAATTTGTAAATGATGCTGTACAATGAGAACACATACAAAAGATTGGAGAAAATTATGACAACAAATTATGAAAACAATTTATGGATTCTTGAGCAATTTTTTTCTGGGGAAAAAAGGGTGTACATATAATATGTTAGAATTTCAGTAATGTGGCTATTGGTTTCTTTTCAAGCTTCTACATCTTTGAGAAACTATTTAAGTTTTCCCCAAAAAAAGGAATTACTAACATTTGAGAGGGAAAAACCATAATATTTGCTTATCCATAAATTGGGGTGGGGGAAAGGAACAAAGCTACTTTAAAGACTGAGAGCCAAAGACAATAAGCATATTCAGGAATAAATTATTCATTTTGCTCATTTTGGATCAATATTTATAAACATTCATGGTTTTTATACAGCTTAGGAGATTCTTTTAAATGTCATAATTTCCTCCTCAAAACCAATGTCAGAAGCACAGTTTAATGATCACAATAAATGCATAGGAACACTAGAGACACATACTCTACATTTTATCCATACTTCAGCTACTGTGCTAGCTGCTGCACTGTATGTAGCCTCCCTTTACTGCTCTACCAAAACACCCCAGAGTTGACCTACTATGTCTTGCCAAATGAATATATTTTACATAATATTTTTTAAATCCAGCTAGTCTTATCAAATGTGAACATGAACTATGGTTCTCAGGTTGAGAAAGGAAAGCAGAAACTGACACTTTCCATTGCAACATAGGCATTAAGATTCCTGGAAAGCTATAGAGGATTACCATCAAGGTCTCTACACAGACTTCCATTACTTGGGAGAATTTCTGTTAGTGTATCCTCTATGTGGAGAGTATGTGGACATCTGAGTATTCAGCAGGACTTAACAATGCACTATTAGTGTGATTCAGACATGTGTTCTCTTCAGATGCTGAAAATCCAAATTTTGGTTTAAAAACCAGCACCTGGAATAGTTCTCAAATTGTGGCAAAAGTATTGAAAATGTGCATTCTATTTCCAGGTCTGCCAGCAATTAGTTTGGGGAAAATCACCTCACTTCTATGCATGGCACTTTCCTTCTCTTTAAAAATGATGGAGCTAAACTAAACAATTTCCAAGGTCCCTTCCAAATGTAACATTCTGCAATCTTGAAGCACTATTGCAATTGATACTGATTTCCTAAGAAAAAACCCTACACCCAATGAGTATCCAAATGGGTTGTGGGGGGGTTATTTGTTTTATTTTTTTTGTTTTTATTTTCATTCAACAAAGAACTTCTGAATCAGAAAAGTTCAACAAGGAAATTAATTTACAAATTTCCAAAATAACAGGTATTCAATTTGTTTTAATCCTCTGCGACTCTGAAATTACATCAAAAATTTAGATTCAATGAGATTATAACACTTTCATTAAATATACATAGAAACAAATAAAATCTCTAAACATCAAATTGAATATATCATGAATGAGAAATGCCTCAAAATTCATCAATCTGAAGATTAAATTCAATTTCTCTTGTTTTGTCTTCATCGCATATCACCAATGTGCACATAAAAAAACTTTGCCTTTGCAAAAGGCTAATAAAACTCCTTTGCATAATAATTTATAGATGTGGAAACTGAGTACCAGGTAAGTTAAGTGACATGTCCCTGGTTACATGGCTAGTAAGTGAAAGAACCAAAGACCTAAACAACAGGTTTTTGGATTCCAAGTCTTAAGTCACATTGGCCAAAAGGGAGAAAAAAGGTTGGAACTGACATATGCAAATACAAATCACCCTATGGTCAGTGTACTCTTGGTTTCAATTGGCCCTTCATAATCCCCATAAGAATCAATGAAGTTGTCATTCTACCCGAGAAATATACAATTCAGAGCTGGTTACACTGGGTTGAGTTCTATGTAATATAAAAGTTGCTTTAGCTGACAGAAACCTTTAGTATCCTTCAGGTTGAAAGGTGCTACATCAATGTGAGCTATCATTAATATCAAATATTATCTGAATACAAAAAGGCATATATGCAAAGCTTTGATACATATCAAAACAGTTCTAACAGCCCTTCTGGAAAATGACTGATGGTAATCAACACATGGATTTTTTTTTGAGTACAGTACAGAAACAGCCTATAGTAAAGGATAAATGGTTTCAGATCTTTTTTTGTTTTCTAATACACCAGGCACATCATCTTATTTCAACTGTGTTTTTTTTTCTTCCTTTCCATGATCAAAAGAACACTAACTTGAAGCCAATGGAAGGAAAATCCCTCTTTCTATTTATATTTGAACTTCCCCATGCCTCCATAGTATTGCAGGGCACTGATGTAGCACAGGATCTTGCTTTAAGCCCACATCTGTTTTCTCAGACTCTGCCTACAAGACTCCAGGACCACAGTGACTTTGTGCATCAATGGTTCCATTTTTTGGGCATGAAGATTGATTTTCTTCATCTTAGCATATGAAAGTCCAAAGTGTGTGCACCTCTCCCTATTGCCCTGAAATATACAGTACAACCCAAAATATCAGCTTGAATAGGTTGGCCAGAGGGAACAATTCTACTGATACAGTGCATCTGACCAGGTTTTGTGCTCTATATACTCTATATACGCTCTATATACTCAATGAACACAAGCCAGGGCAACCCATGTTCTTATAACTGTATGCTTAAGATACCTTTAGCTGAATATTGCTGAATGTTCCTTGGGTCTTACATGAAATTCAATAAATAACAAATAAATGTATACCTGGAAACTCACAATTGAGCTCTCAGATTGACCTCAAAATTATATATTGGTCCAGAGTTATGGTAATGATGAAAGGATTTTTAAATCAGCTGTTAAACAGTTTGTGTAGCCATGAGTACATATATACACACAATTTCACTCTCTTAATATTGTATGTACCGATTTTCAACACCTGGATGACTTAACACAAAAAAGGATGCCTTTTTATTTTATTTTAATTTGTTTGCATGCGTGCATTAGAGCTATATACAACCCAATTATTGTATTCTTGATGACCTTGGAGACTTGTTTGGGTTTTTTACTGGTAATTAGAGAAAATATCTGATGAAGAGCAAGAATTTGTGTATGTCAAGAAATGTATTTTTATGTCATTAAGCATTTTCTTATGGGGAAACAATTTTATGCTCAGTGGATATTTGGGCATTGGGGAAGACATAAGCACAGTCTAAGTGCATGTTAGAAGAAAGTGATAATGTTCCATTAAGTATTGTGGACTTGTACCAAATTATTTTTTAAGTGACCAAAGGTAGCCTCATTTAATGAAGAATGCCAGAAATGCTGATAGATTCTTTTAATAGCATTGAACTAAACTGTTAGAGTGACTAAGTAATAAGCTTTACCATAATTAGATAATAAAGATCTGGTACTCTCTAAGTGAAGTAAATAAATAAATATTAGAAATTAAGGCAGTTGATTGCCCAAATCATTCTAATAACAATTTAATTTTACTGCTAACATTTTTACTGGTAAGTGAAGTTATCATTATCTCCTTTCCATCCTGCTCCTAATAAATGCTTATAGATAAAATTGTAAGAAAAAAAAGACCCACTGTATTTCAAAGAGAAAAAAAGCAACAATTTATGTTCACCCAATCAGACTAATAAATTTTAATTGTTCTAAAATAATTGATTCAGAAATTTGAAATTTGTTGTTTTGAACTTTAACTAAGGAGAGGAGAGCTACTGAAATGTGTTGGCTGTTGTATGATGCCACATACTGCATAGACCAAGTAAGAAAAAAATGTCCTTTTCTAACACACAAACACTCGAGGTGGCTTGTCATCTCTCTTTCTATTATTCTGCATAATTTCACATTCTATCTTATGTATAAGGTATTTTGTTTTGTGAATCATCCTTAGCAAGAAGGTCAGCTTGGATTCCTTTACATATTTCTAAAAGAATTGTTGAAATAAGGGAGAAAGCAAGTGTCCTGAGATGAGACAGGAAAGAAGTTTCCCGTGCGTAGAAATTTAAAAGTTTATGCCTTTCAGACTGCACCATTATTATAGTGAGGAATATAACCTTATAAACAGGTATCACATATTTGAGTTTTAATTTGTTCTAAATCATAAAAAACAACAGGTGCAACATTCATCTGTTAAATTTGTGGTTCTGTACCTTCCTTAGCAAAAAAAAAGATAATTACAAATAATATTGTCTTAATAAAACTAATATTTGAAGAAAGGAAAAGGCAGATTCAAGCCATATATGTCAAATATTAGTAGTCCTTTTGAGGAGGCATTTCCCATGACACTTTACCCCCTACAGCTGGCAATAAGGTGCAGAGCAAAAGAAATTAAGATGATAGTGTGTTGACAGGAGCAAGTAGACTCCAGTTTTCATCCCTGCAGACAACAGAAATGACATCACATCTCTTCAACCTGACACATTAATGAATTGAGCAACACCTGAACTTTTCTGGGAAAGAGAACCTTTGACATCAGCAAGTTATTTGGTGTCAGTAATAATAGGATTCTGTATCATAGCCCACTCTATATTTGATGGCAGAATTACCTTTTGGGCCCTAACAAGTTGACAGGGGTTCATTTTGCTTCCTCTTTTAATGACATATTCTTTGCAGGTGAACCATGGATGTAATGACTTCCTTTTTTGTCTTTGAGGACGCTTAAATGTCATTAGGAGATCCAAGACGTCTCAATCTGGCTTCATGCAATCGGGGAAGCAAAGGGTTTTTAAAGGTGAAATTGATCTTGCTAATGAAGAAGTATCGCTCTTCATGGGGGCATAAAGCTTGTTAGTTCGAGTTAGGTGAATGTCACAGGTTAGAGTTCAAGCATAACATAAGATTGTGACTAAAGATTTTATCTTTTTATTTATTGTGTGTGTTTTTGTAGGGGGGGAATCTCAGATAATTGAGAGACTGAGAAATAATAATAAAAATAAACAAGAAAAAACAAGCTCAATTTCAGCATTTGGGAATGATTCAGGAAGAAAAGTAATACTCTTCTCCCTTCAAATACTGGCAACTTGAGGATCAAAAATATAATGAAGTTCAAATATGTCATTTAAAACAGTAAAGACATACTGTAAATACACACTGCCTATTCAGAGAGTCCAGAGCCCCATTCAAATGAATTTTCCAATTTCTATGGAGCTCAATTATTTACAGTACATTTATTTTAGTATGCTTCTCCCATAAATGTTACTCAGTAACTCATAGTTTTCTTTGTCTAATTTTTCTTCATTTACACTTTTAAAAAAATCACAAAAGTACAACACCATTATGTTTGATGTTAATATGTATACTGGTAAGTCCAAAGGAGGGGAAAATCCTTACCAAATCTCAAAAGTTGGCCGCATTGAAATAACTTCCTACATGCTTAAATCATTCTAAAACTGCCATATTTATAGTCTTTTTTTTCTGATGTGGCTCTTCTGGTCATTTATTGTTTGGCAGAACTTAAAGATGCCTTACGTATGTTCAATGCACGAATGGAAAATCTGTTCACCTAATAATATGGAGTCCATTGTATGGGACAAAACAAAAACATACTTAACAAAATCAGACTCAAATGCCTGTTTGGCAAAAGCAATGAATGTGAAGGAAGAAAAGTTTTAGGTAACAGTTTAAAACTATACTCAATTTTTTAAAAATCTGCATTAAAAATTAAAACTAAAACTATTCAATTTATTTTTAAATCAAAATTTTCTGAGTGAATAATTGACTCTGCTTGGTTCATGATAGCATTTATCTTTCTTTTTTTTTCCCGCTCAAAAAATGCAAATACAATTGCTCCAGACAACACTTTCCACAAAAGTTGTGTACATTTCCGCACATAGAACAGGCTTTTAGAGTGAGTTCTTTCTTGATAAAATGTTTCTTATGATATTTTACTCTACTGGTTAGAATTTGCATTGTTATTAATTTTTAAGTTTAGCCTATTAACTTTTGGAGAAAGAAAATTATTTGTTAAAAGGTGAGAAGGATTTCTCAATTAAAACATTTATGTGAGTCGTGGCCTCTATGTCATTTTCAGGAAAACAAGCAATTACATTTGGATATAACAGGTAGAATAATGACTTTTTCACCTGTCAACTGCCAGCTTAAATTCCCACACATGTAGGCCAATTCTGTTTCATCCACTCTTTGAATTTCAGCTGCTTTGCTTTTCAATGCCTGTCCTTTACTGGTGTCCTCTTTGTGTCTGAAACGCTCACACTGGGTTCTGCCTCTTTGGTGCTGGGCTTTCTTTTCACAGTGACATTTCAACATAAACAGTCAATATTCATTACCTCAAAGGAGACTTCCCTCCTATTGCTGACCAATTAAATACCAGCTGAGCTAGGCAGACAAAGGTAAAAAAGCTGTAACACAAGACCGTCTTAGAGCATACTTTCTCTTTCCTTAAAGGGAGAAAAATTGTAATCAAAACAAAGAGCTGGGGATTTGGGGGGGGGGAGGAGAATATCTCTATCCAAGAGATACAATACCTCTGGATATTATAGTTCTTTATCTTTTCATCTCACATACTCCATAGTGGATTTTAAATAGCTCACCGCCAGGCATTTTTAAGGTTTCACCTAGAAGGACAATCAGTTCTTAATTAGTTCCTAAGTGAAGATAGCCATGCTGGCATAGGCTGTTTACTCAGATGCTGGTGGATATGACCTTTATTTTCTTACTATGATGACTAATTTGATTTAGTTTTATTTCTCTCCCTCTCTCCACTCCGCAACAGTTCAGGGAGGCCTCATTCAGAACATCTGGTGAGCCTAACCCTTTTATGGCAAACTCTACTGTAGCAGGAATTATTAGAAATGTAAGTAAGTAGTAAGACTCTTCAGTCAAGCCTTACAAGTTGTACATTAACTCTAGATAAAAAAAATACATATGTATGTATGTATGTACGTATGTATGTTATATGCCACTTTTTAAAAACCAGAATAATAAAACCCCTACCATCGAAAGCACATTAGAAACAGAAGATAACTCTTAAATATATTGTCATAAAATTTGACTTAATTAGTTAAAATTCTGAAAATTGTACACCTTGTTTTATTTTTCATTATGCTGGATGGCATGCATGTGTGAAAGCAAATGACTTTTTCCCCTTCTGAGTGGATTATTTGGTAACTTGGGTATGTAACTCTCCCCATCCCTGCCTCTGCCAGCCCCCTAGGCTTTCTATAAATGTCTTATTTTTTTATCCTCTCGAGCATACTCATTTTGTGTAGGCATTTAACTATTAAAGAAATACATTATGAGACAATCATGAGTGAGGTCATTCTGTATATTTGAAATCTACCATAAATTTTAAAGAGATTCAAACCAAGTGTTATCAACTCAAGTTTTAAAATAAAGCATCATTTAATTTTACAAGGAGGGAAAAAAATGTGATTTTTATCTGCAAGTTCTACTTTGTGGGAGTCACTTCACAAAGTATATATTTATGTAATATTCCTAAATATAAAGCAAAATTACATATAAACTCAGGATAGTCTGTTTATTATATATGCCCAGAGTCTATTTACTACATATGTGATCTTAGACAGGTCACAAACACTACAATCAATTAAGGATAAATTTTGAGAAATGTGTCAACCCTTCTTTCAATACGTCTCCCACCCACTAAAACTACATCCTTTAAAAAATGATGATAATAAAGTGTGGCTAAAAAAGAAAATTCCAATAAAACAATTTGTGTAACATTCATTAACAACTGAATTAGGAGGTTCCATTTCCTATTTTGCTTTTTTTAAACTGTTTTTTTTTCCTATAAGTACTGACATATTATTTCTCTAGGCAGATAAACTTTTATTTATTTGGTGATCATCTTGTAATGAATGAAACTTTAATGCACAAGAAATCTCTATTGAGCAGACTTGGGATAACTTAATAATCAGAAGATTTTGTTTTCCATTTGTACAACCAGCAGCTAGAGGGCACAAAAGAATGCTTTTACCTTTCTTTTTATCATAGAAGGGAGCTATACTGACTGCAACAAACAAAAATACAGTGAAGGCTGGCAGATTTAGAGCGCAAATTTCAAAGATGTCAATCTGTGTTATTTTCTGTCCACAAGGGAATACTGCCTCAAGTTCACAACAATATGTGAAAGTTAAATATGAGAACTTCATCCTCCTAAAATAAGGAGTAAATCCCAAAGATTCAACTAAGATTGGGGCATAATTTTTTCAAGTTTCTGCACTCTTTTATAAAGCTCTTTTGTTCAAAAGCAATATAAACGTATATTTAACCTTTCTAGCAACTTAAATATTAATGTTGATTGTGATTCTGTATTAATAACACCTATTATTTTTGCATTAATCAGAAACGTTCAAGATAAACAGGAAAGTCATAGTTCAGCATTTCTGTCAACTAAGAAAGACAGTCAGTGATACTTGCACAGAGCTTTCCCATCTGATCTCAACAACTGGCATAAGAGCCAAAGAGTGGAAATACATACCTAGAGAGCCACAAAAGAGGCTTCCGGTGATTACAAGTGCTGTCACTCCCCCACCTTGTAAACCTAGCTACTTCTACTCAATAGTAAAAGGCATTATATTTGGACCATTTATTTGAAAGCATAATAGTTTGGCATTTTTCTGCAAGAAACACTAATAACCTCAGGAGGAGTCACATCTGTTGCTGTAGTACAAAATGGGTTGGGCCTCAATAGCATAATATATATAAACACTTTTTTCCCCTAATGAACTGTACCACCCCCTTAGGCACAAATGAGTTGGATCTGGATAGAGTGCCATTTGCCAAATTGTAAATTGCCTACATTTATTTTGGGAGTGCACTAAACAGAGTGCTAATTGCCTTGTTTAGCACTTTCCTTTCTTTCATTTGTACTGGTGTAAAATCTTAGTAAATTAACGCAGGCTTTTATTATGTAGGTAGCATTTGAACAACTAAGAATTAGTGAGGAGGCAGCATGAAAGGACTGATAAAAGAGGAGTTGGCTCTACCCAGAATGCCATTTATATGTCCCTTGAATTAAAAGGATGGAATTAACTTTTAATCCTTGTGCTTTTCAAATAGCTGATCTTAAGATAAAATGTATTACCCTGTCATTTTATTCAAATTTACTCACTTAAAAATTGGTAGAATTTAACAACTATGATCATATGGGGAAAGTGCAGCAGCTGTATTCATATACACAAGTGTATATATTAAGATTGATTCCAAATAGCAATTTATGTAGTTGCAGTCAATTGCATAGTCAAGATTCCAGCTTATTGTCAAAGACAAAACACTTCAAAGTCATTAACATCAACTGCTACACGGTAGCCTATGTAAAAGAGTTAGGAGTCTCATTACTGTTCCTAATGGACAGGTGTGCACTTCACAAAAGCCATCATCAGATGTAGCACCAATTGGAATTCTCACTGGTTGCGTGAATATAACAGACAAAGGCTGAAGGGACCCCAGGGACCACACTGTTCTAACTCATACAGGTAACCTTCTCCAGAGCGGGAAAGAGGCCACCCAGGCTTGGAAACATGGGCAATCATCCATTAACACAGTACTTTGTGTGATCAACTAAGCTTTTCTATTTCCAGTGCTTTTCTTGATCTAAGGCATACATATGTTCGTTTGTTTTTCTCCCCTGAATTTATCACACATGATAAAAAATGATATTACAGCCTTAAATTTTTCACCTCAAAAAAGAACATCATTGTTTCATATGTAGTACCTATTAATGAAGAAAAGACAATCATCATATACCAACATAGAAAAAATTAGCAGGTTTGTCCAGTTTTTACCCCTATCTAATTTTGAGATTCCTGAAAAGAAAAAAAAATAGGTAAATGAATGGGCCTGATAAAGAAAATTTGGATGACTACAACTAGTATTTAAGTGTTCCCTTTCCCATTTGTCCTAATCTCAACATGATCTGCTTAGCCCTTCCCTTTTTGCAAATAACCCCATCTTAGAACCCTGAAGTTTGTTGTAGAGAGAGAAGATGCCCTATAAAAGACATCGTCCCTAAGTTCTTAAGAGCTAGATTTTTTTCATCTACGCCAGTCCTCCATTTTGATACGCTCAAAACTTTGAAAGACCTCTGTGTGGAATGCGATCAATCCTATGACCCTGTGACCCATTGAGGCTTGTCTCAGGTAATTCAGGGGAGTAGGACCTTGGTTTTCATTTGAATTGTCTGGATAACATTGTTATCTGTAGAGATCTTTGGCACTTAGAATTTGCTAGGAATAAGACAATTATGGGCTTGATCAGTTACATCATACCTGTTTCAAAAATAAAAGTAGGCATGTTTGTAGAAGGGACTTTGGTGAAGAAAATGTAAATTGCCATAATATTCTTTTGAAGAGTAACAAAACAGTGATCTTCCCAACTCTGGGTCAGTAACTAAGGATAGGAAATAGTTATTTCACTGGAGCAAGAAATTCCCAGATGAGGAAACTCTCTATCAGTTCAAGTTGACCATTCAGTAAATATTGTTAAATTCTCATTTGTTTCCCATGCATTTGGTTATAATATGTTTGCTTTGGCTGTCTAGTTATTCCAATATGTATGGCCAGTCTTTGTCCTTCACTAGATTGTAAATTCCCAAAGGGTAGGGATTATGTTTGCTACCATTTCAATAACCCACAACAGAGTTTATTACAGTATTGGCCACACATTTATCTGCTAAAGTAAATGCTTGCTGAATGGATTTTAAAAAAAGCATCAACTCATGTTTTAAGGTTTCACCTGAATTGTTTCCTGCCCAAAGTACTCTTGTGTTTGGTACTTGAGAAGCTATTCATAGAAAATGAGAGTTGCTAGATTAATTAATAGGCCCCATACCTAAAGGCCCCTGGGCCTTTAACAAAATTATGTATTATGCTGGAAGTTTTATAAGAAGGCATCCATTTGTGAAATTTCCAGACCAAAAGGCTTTGGACAAGTTCCAGATTCATAACTGGAATCCTATGTAAGCCTTTGAATGTTGTGGGGGTTTGCCCAGCTCTCAATACTAGATTGTGGTAGAATATAATTTTTCCATGAATAAAATAGGATTTGTTGCCTTTTAGGAGCTAATTTATTTCCCAAGGAAACAAAATAAAAGTTCAACTACAAAACTTTTATCTCATTTCCCATTAAACTAGGAGATATGGGAAGAGAAAGGAGGAATGAGAAGTAAGATCAGACATAACAAGGAGGTATTTTTATTTTATATAAGCATTTTATCCTCCTCTATTTCTTTAATATATTCATCATGCACAAATGCACAATGGCATAGTTAGTTGGTTAAATGTTGGTTTACATTGGTTAAACAAAATATTTTCTTAAAAATAGAAACTTTGAATGGAGGCTTTTTCAGCAATTAAATAAAGTAGCTTTTTCTCGAGTAGATGGGAATAGAGTCATTGGCCATTCTCTCTGTTGAGCCAAATTATGGTGTCAGCTGATCATTGGGCTCCCCAAGAAATAGATGCCATGGTACTTCCACAATTAATATGTTTATACCATTGGGAGTTGTGACTGAGTAATGATTGCAGATTTCTTTGATTTCTACATGTCAAAAGTAAGAACTTGCAAGAGGCAATTTAATGATAGAAATCATCTTTATTAGTAGTAGAAACAGTATTATTTATAGTAGTTCTGATACAGAATAGCTCTTCAGTCTTTTAGTTATGACCTAGTTTTCTTAGCATGCTAAAGAAAGGGGAAACTTTGAATTATAGATCATCTTTTCCATCTTGGACACAGCTTACAACCTCAAAAAATTCTTATTTGAACATATTTGTATTTTAGTCCCCAAAATTGTTTTTACTTCTCTACCCGGCTATCTCTGCTTGTGATGAGACAGCCTGTAGTGGTGGATTGAGCACTGAATTTGGAGTAAGACAGTCCTGGCTTTGAATCTTATCTCAGACTTTAAATTCATGACCCTAGACAAGTCAGTTAATTTCTCTGTGCCTCGATTTTTTCATCTATAAAATGGGCTCAATTGCTTTTAAGGTCCTTTCTTGTTCTAAATCCTTTATCCTTTATTTTGTTTTTCCTTTTGGATCTTAGGTGTGATAATTTAAAGATCAAAACAGATATTTATTTATAAGGAAGTTGTAACAGAAACTGAAAGATAATTGAATCCATTCAGTCTTTCTTTGAAAGGCTTCTGTTTAATACATTGCCATAATTGCTGTTCTTTGAGTCTTTTTGACTTATATCTATTAAAAATTGTATCAACTTTATGTTTTTATTACAATAAACCCTATCAACATGTCTTTTTAAAAAACAGTTAAGGTTGCCAAGTAATTGTATGTAACTTATCAATCTTATTAAATTCAAATTAATAAATATTTATTAAGCACTTATTATTGCAATATACCATGCTTCATTCTGAGAAATAAAAATAAGTCATATATAGTTCCTTACTTCAAGGAAGTTTATCAAATCCATTTATTATTTTGTGGAATTTCTAAAAGGTTCAAACTAATTGGAGTTTATCAAAAGAAATGTAGAAACTATCACTTTGCTTTGAAATTATAAGATTTAACATTAGAGGATCTTTGTTATAATCTTTTCTATCTCCTTCATTGTAGAAATAAGGAAACCGAGCCCCTAAGAGATTAAATGGCTAGCTGGGATTCAAATACAGGTCCTCTGATTCCAAAACCACTGTCCTTGCCACCACACCACACTTCATTTCTTTGTTTAGTTTAATGGGTTGTGGGGAATCTTAATCTTTATTAATAACAACATTTAATTTTAATGAAAAATGTAAATGTTGTCCACTTTTTCCATTGTTCCCCAAACAATCCGTTTTCTCTACAATCAGTTTTCCATGCACAGTATAGTATAGGGTAATAATTGCCGATTCAATTTTCTTATTTAGAATATAAGCTCCTTGAAAGTAGGACTAGTTTAATTCTTTGTATATGTATTCCTAGCACCTAGAACACTACCTGGTGCATAGTAGGTGTTTAATAAATGTTTATTAATTATTCGATTGATTGATGGTCATAGCCTAGGGCCACTGCGCTTTAGAAGGCCAGCTTTCGGGGGAGTTTGGAAAAATGCCTGACTTGAAGCATTACCAGCCAATGTGGATGTCATTCCGACCCAGACACTAAAATGTGTCTACTGCATTCCAAAGTTATCACAAGAAACTATAATCAGATGATCAAAAATAAAATACACTCTCACTAGATAAACATTTTGGTGAGAGTTATGAACAATCCCAGCAGGTTTCTGTGACATTTGCTGTGCATACATGCAATAGAAGAGACCATCACATCACATAGTTCATTAAATATTCAGGCATTTGTGCCAATTAATAAATTAATTTCCACAGCCAGACCTGGGACTAGAACCTTGATCATCAGTATTCCCAAACAAGTGCTTCAACCAGCATGAGCACACAAGAGTCAGGACTTCAAGTTTTACTTTCAGTTCCAGATCTAATATTCTCTTGGAATATGTTCTATTTCCCATTCTAGCTACCAAATATAACTTTCAGAGCTGTTTAAAAGAATGAAATATGGGATTTTTTTCCCCTAAGGTAACAATGGTTTCATTTTTGTTCTGGCATGAGTATTTGGCTGTGTCTATACCCAAGACAGTTTTCACTAAAACAATATTTAAGTGAAACTTTTTTTAAAGAGATTTGCTCTAAAATTTAAAAAAAATACTTTTTGTGAAAAAGTTTTGTTTTGTTTTGTTTTGTTTTGCTTGAAACAGTTCATTAATCAAAACATGAAAATATCCCCGGTATGTCGGCACAATTATAGTTCAAATTTAATATGTTGCTTGAAATAATGCAAAGTTACAACCATTTTCTTCACTCCTCCTTATTTCTTGGTTTTCTTCAGTTGAGTGTTTATTCTTCACTTATTCCTGATGCTGTAATTTCCATGTAAAATTTCAAGCTAGTGCTAGGAAAATGGATGCAGAGAAATTAGTTTCTGGGTCAGAATAGGAATAAACTTGGTGCCTATACTTTGAAGGTCTTTCCATACACTGTGGTTCTGGCATTTTTAAAAAAGCTCAAATGTTTAGATGTGTCAACATATTATTTTGAGGGTGAAGAAGTTGAACAAAATCAGAAAATGAAAATGCCTTCCTTCCTACCCAGAAACAGTGTTTTTCACCATAGAATTGTTTTATAAGGTATTCGTTCAGTTTCACAAATGGATTTTGTTACTTTCTTATAGAAGCTTTTTTTCTTCTTTTTTACATATTTTTTTCTTTTTACACATTGGTACAAATATGACTAGTCATATGTTTGCATATATACCAGGCAATATAAAAGTTAAATCTAAAGTCCTTTACCTGATCTTTGCAGAGTGTGTTTAATTCCACCAAATTTTTTTGCAAATGCTACTGTTTTAAATTTAATTAAGCTTCCCAAATTTTCCAAGTTAGGACTGCCTAGATTTATGATATACTCCTTGCAAAAAATGGCCATCCTTTCAATCTACAGGGTTAGAGTTTTCCCACTCTAAGCTTTCAGCTTCTAAACTTTCAGCCATACATTTTAAATGTGTATTACACAGCACATCTCATTTGCTGAACTATAAGGCGTTTGATTTGGGGTTGTTTCCCCAATCCCTCCTCCCCCACTTTCCAAAGAAAATTAAGCTTGCTTACAGGAAACATGGGCTCTATTAGGAAAGGGTTAAACAGATTATGCAAATAGATATATTGTCATTTGGTCCCTATGTAGTACGGTGTTATGAAGTATGCTTTTTTTTTTGTTATGTTTTGTTTTGTTTTTCTTTTCCTCAAATTGAGAGATTAACCTGGTCCCAATTGAAATGGCAGTCCATATCATACCTTTCCTTGATCTCACAGCATGGCTAATAACAGCTGGGGCCTAGCCAAACAAGCTTCTTTATTTTTTCTTTATTGTTCCAGGCTACACATCCGTGAACCTTCAGCATGTTATGTACTTAACCATGGTCAGGTTGATGTCATTATTTTCTTATTGTCAGGGAGCTCCCTGGGTGCTGGCCCATATTCACAGATAAGGGCTTGTGTGCTCTTTGTGGGTTAACCTTTTAAAAAGGAGACTCTCGACCACCTGCAAATTTAGCCCAGGGCTGTGACATTGCGCTAGGCCGATTGGTACGCTTCAAAACACATATTAGCAGCACTTGTGTTATTTCATCTTTCTTTTTAATTTTCATTCAGTCTTGTTAGATAAACCTTATCTGTGCCACAAGAAAATGCTTGATAGAACATATTTTAAAGATCTTTGAAAGAAGCATGATTTGGTATGTCTGGGTCACTGTGTGCTTTGTCTGAGTCTAACCATAGCTATTTGCTGGTTGATCTGTCTGCCTGTCCATATGACTAACTAACTAACTAGCTAGCCTGTAGCAGACAAACCATGAACATTAGCCCTGAATTGGGAGAGCTATAGGGAAAAATGCTTCTCCACATGAACCATATCCACACTTACTTTTACAATCCTATAAAAATGGATCTACTTGTTATCAGTTCCAACTAGAGAGCAAGCAACAGCCCTCCATTGCCTCAGGCTTTGATGTAAGCACCCCTGAATATTTCTGTTTAAACTGTAGTGGGTAGAAGACACCTATAAAGATATTAATTAGCTCCAGTTGTCACCAGATGTGGTTAACATACTATGTGCCAGCTCTGAAAGACTGGAATTTTTATTAGGTAAGGTAATGTTTATTGCTATCATTAAAGTCTGAGTCATAAAAGCCTGAAGATAAGAAAAAAAAACTTGGTTTTTTTTCTTTGTTTATCAACTTTGAAGACTTTTAAAATTTTGTTGTGAATCTCAGACTTGGAAAGATTTGGAGAGATCCTTATACCACTTAAATTTCGCGAATTTCAACAGCACAAAATGACTGCTTTGTGTCAGAATTATGAGTAGCATTTGCATGTTTAATTACAATAATGTCAGCCCTGTAGTGCTATATCATGCAAAACAGTTAGGTATCACAACTGGTAGGAGTCTGTTTACTCTTGTCTGTATACTATGTACTTAGCCATGTTTACAGTTAGTATGGTACCCATAGTTTGTTCTTAAGGAAGGTTCCCCAACAAAGGTCTCATGTTTTTGCTGATAGGTTCCATATTTAACTATCATACATAATCACAACAGGTGGAATTTATTCGTAATTCAATCTAGATATTCCAATTCAGTATAACAGGAAAAGAGACAAAATTGAGAATCAGAGGAGCTGAGTTCAGATCTTTCCTCTGATGCTTACTACCTCTGTGACCAGCCTTATTCAAACTACTTGGGCCTAAGTTTTGGTTTTGGTTTTGGTTTTTTATTTTGTTTTTTTTTCCTCATCTGCACAATGAGTATGTCAGACTAAATGTGCTAAGATCACTTCTACTTCTAAAGCTGTGATTGTCCAGTTCTGAGAGAGAGAGAGAGAGAGAGAGAGAGAGAGACTAAAAATGACCTCCAAATATTTCATTCTTCCTGTTTTTCAAAATCATTGCTGAACTTTTATAGTTCTCAGGAAAAGCCCGGGATAATTTTTGCCTTGGATGAAAGAAATAATAGTCATACATATCTGAGATCTGCCCAAATCTACCGCCCTATAAAAATAAATCTTAATTTGAAAACAGCTTGCAGGCCAAAATGACTGCCCAATTTCTTTGAAAAGCTTCTTTTCCTTCCTTTATTGCCACTCTCCCATCAAACCTACAAACATAATAAAATACACACACTTCTTCTGAAGAACCACATTATAATCCATGGTCCAGGGTCCCCAGATGTAACATCTTCGGCTTCAAGTCTTCTGATGACTACTTCTCAGTGCATTCGATTTGCAGTTTCATGAGATCTTTGGAAATTTTAAATGATATTCAGAAATATGCTTATGCATTTTTAAAAGATTCCCTTTCCCATCTGAACTCTTTTAACAAAGGTATTACACCAAGTATAAAAGCTGTCCAATTTCTTCCAACCTTTTGGTTCTTTCTAAAACACAGTCATTTTGTTAGACATTGAAAATGTCTTGATTTAGTTGTCTTGCTATTTTGGGCCTGTCCTGCCCCCTGCAGTGGTAATAAGGATGGGGTTTCCTGCTGGGCCCCAAAGAATACCATTTCACGGCCGCCACATAGCTGGCGGCTTTTATTTATAGAGCCAAGAAAATGAATGGGTATTAGTGTCCAAACATTTCAACATGCTCCCGCGGCCATGCACAAAAGGGACTGATTTGCAGCAAATTTCCACTTATTTTCCAAAAGTATTTACCTTGCAGAAGCTTGGCTGATCACTATAATGGCATAGCTGAGGGGGAAAATGACCATTTCAGAACCCAATTTTTATATATGTTTCTGAACCTTAAAAGTGCTATGCTTCTTCTGAATAAAGATAATACCTTTGGTTGCTAGGTTTTTATGGATATGTGGATAAATCTAGCATGGTGGGTTTTGTTGTCTTCATTGTTGTTTTAAACAAGACAACTAGAATTGCCTAAAGGTAGAGAGTCTCCTTCAAATGGTGTGTATTATATGGAATATGACATGGCATAAGAACACAGGTCAACTTTGGGTGCTTTCCAAGAGAAAGAAACCCAACTAGAATGATGCATCCCTTTCTGAGTACCAGGAACTTACTTGCAACCAAATAAGAATAGGAATCATAGCTTCTCTATCAAGTTATACCATTGAGTATGAGTGAGGCATAAGATATATCACTTTACCCTCCTCTTTCTTGTTGTCTTCATCATGGCACCTACCTAGGATCATGGGATTTGGAGTTGGATGGAGCTTTACAAATCATCAATCTAATCCCCCTAAGTCTCTGAGAGACTCAGGGACATTCCCAAATTCACAAAATTAATAAAAAAAGATTCAAATCAAGATTCATAGCCAGCTATTCTGACTTCAAATAAAGGCCCTTTTCTATTTACTATGCCATGTAACTCCCATTGGCTTGAGTCACCAAGTGAAAACTGGGAAAAATCTTTCCATTGAACATCCAAGGGGTAGATACCACTTCCTCTGCTTGAAAATGCTCAGGCCACAGTGTCCCCCAAAAAAAGTTTTGTTAAAAGAATAGAAAAACAAAAATTATTTAACATTATCTAATAGGTAACATACCATCCAGGCAGCATCACACAGTGAACAACAAAGTCACTTATCAATTGGTCAGATTTTGGGGAAGTATGTGTATATATGCATCTATAAAAATATATGTGCTTGTGTTTGTGTACATGTGTACATGTGTGTGTGTGTATGTGTGTGTGTGTGTATGTGTGTATGTATGTGTAGTGACTGGACCTGAGATTTCATTATTATGGGTAAACTCGCAAGTGAGGAAATTCCCTTTACCATGTAGGTCATCTTGTCTGCAATTTACAATCTTACAGAGTTGCCCAGATAGCCAAGAGGTTAAATTATATACTCAGGGACATATAGCCCACATGTTTCTGAGGCAGCTCTTGGATCCATGGGGGAGGGGGGAGAGGGAGTGTGTGTGTATGTGTGTGTGTGTGTGTGTGTGTGTGTGTGTGTGTGTGTGT